>NC_079211.1:15576816-15746879 GCF_029633865.1 Lampris incognitus
ACTTCTTTCTGCTCTCGAACCGGCCTGGCCGTTCTACATTTTGTGTTTTATCGAAACTAGATCAGCGCAGCGCCTCTGGAGACAAATGCGGCAGCTTAGGAGACGGCGGACGGCTAAGGGGAAATGCAGCAAGCACGATGAGTTCCTCATTTGTATCCAGAATGGTCTGTCATGGACCTTTTCTTCTTTTCTTTCTTTTTTTTTTAAAGGGACGTTGCATTTCGGGTCAGCGTTCGGGTCTCGGACGCTGTGTTTCTGTTCTGAATAGAAAACTGATGCCCGTGTCGTTCAGTTTCTTCCGAATACAGACTTAAGTTCCTGGCATCTCTGCCGTCCCAGTCGTTTATGTTCAGAAATACGGTCTGTAAGGAAGGACTCGAACCCATGTGTAAAATTCTTGAAATGAAAAATGTGTCGTCCCCCCCCCCCCCCAGGTGTGCAGCAGGTAAAGACATAGAGCTGCTCTTGAGCGTCCCGTACTGGACGTGCTCATCATGGAGGCGGTGCAGACAGGGCGGATTAAAGACTCTAATTCTGCTTATCATCTTGATCCCATGATAAGAGGCCTAACTAGTTTTGCAGATGACAGCATTGTCTCCCTCCGCACAATGTCAAGACTGGAAAAATGTCCAGATCGAGCCGGGGGACACGCGTGTCACAGTCCTAGGGCGGCCATTTGTGTTGTCTAGACATGCGTGACAAATTTGCAGGTGACAGGAGTGATGGACGGCCGGTGCCGGTACGCTGGTGTTTTGAGTCGGCGGCGTTGTTGACTGAACTAATAGCGGAAAATGAGTTGTTGTGGGTGCTTTGTTTGGTGTGTTAAAGAGACTCCCGTGCAGACTGCAGACTACTCGGTGAAGATAAGGAGAAAAAAAAAATGCAACTCAAGTTTAATGTCTTAGTCATGTCAAGTCACTCCCCTCCCCCTCCCCCCCCCCCCACACACACACACTTCATATCAAGGTAACCATGTTTTTCGACAGTTTACCTAAAGAACTGGGAGTACGGCCAAAGTCTCCTATCAGAGGAAACACTGCCTAACAACAGCTGTGAAAGCCCTCTCCTCTCTCCCTCCCTCCCTCCCTCCCTCTTTCTCTTCCCCCTGCTCTCTTTCTCTCTTCCTCATTTTTGCATTTCCCTGTTTTGGTGTTTGGTAGCTGTCAGCCGGGCTCGCCCTGTCTCGGGCACAAAGCGAAGGGTTGTCCCGGGGCCTCAGAGGACAGACACAGAGCTTTGTGGTGAACTGTGCCACCGCGAAAGGTGATACTGCAAACATTTTCCTTTTGCGGTGGAAAAAACAAAACCCCACTTGGTGTGTGGACCTGCACCCGAGTTCTGCGTCCGTTCCCCGCCGCTCCTCTCCGCCGGCCTCCGCCAGCAGAGAAACGCGGAGCGGCCGGTTCTGAGAGCCGAGATCAAAAAAGTTGCCATTTCTTTGCCGTCACCAGATGTTATTGTCCTGCAGCTGGCCAGTAACGCAATGTCCTTTTGGCCGGGCGGAGGAAATATTACCCTACAATGTGGTCAGTTTAATCTCCCAGAAAAGGAAATGTGTGTATCTCGCTACGCTTCTACGGGTTCCATGTTAACGTCTCTCACACACACACACACACACACACACACACACACACACACACACACAAAGAGGAGACAACGGAAAATAAACTGAACGGGTTTATCTCGACTGTTTGGGCAGATTTGTGTGTCTCATTGTTTGCATGGGGGGGGGGGGGGTTGGCAGGGAGGGTCCATCCTTGTGCTTTCATATTGCTATTCGTCAGACGGACAAAACGGGAGAAAAACAACCCAAGCGTGTTGCTGGCTGGGGCATGAGAGCACACGTGTGTGTGTGTGCGTGCGTGCATGTGTGTGTGTGTGTGTGAGAGTTTGGACAGTTGGTGCTGTTATGCTTTACGCACCGTGAAAGCTGGTTAGATGTACTGTACTCAGGGTTTAATTTCACAACAACAAGATCAAGGGGCATGACGGGGCAGCTCGGGTGTACGTGCGCCGCGCTCCTCTCTCGAACCAAGACGGCGCTAACACGGTACACTTGCAAAGTAAACACAGGTATCTTGGACCTCTGTGCAGGGGGGCCGGTCTCCCGTCTCACCCCTCGCTCCCCTTGTGGGGTTTTATGCACACACACACACACAGAGTTGCACACACACCCCCCTCTTGTGCCGTCGACAGAATATGCATGGCAAACCAGCCGGCAGTTGTGCCACAAATAGGTTAGTGTGTACCAGACGAGAGCGCAGCGAGACAGGTCAGAGACAGGATAATTACCTCGGGGAAGAGTCTGTCTCGGCAGCCTCGCCGCATGCCAGTCGGGTGAGATTTACCGCTCGCAGTGTAAACGGATAGAACAACAAAAGCCGTGGGGAGGGGCGGTAAAGCAGCGGAGCCGGGTGGGTGCCGGGGTGAAGTGAAGGAGAGGGGACGGTGAAGCAAGAAAGAGAGAGAGAGAGAGAGAGAGAGAGAGAGAGAGAGAGAGAGAGAAAATGATGGAGGAAGTGCGGAGAGAGACGGCGGGAGAAAATATTGTTCACAAGGTGGCAGAAAAGAGACAAGATGTGGACATGGAGGATCTGCCCGTCACCTACCCCACACACGACAATACTTTCCGTGAGAGAATATCCCCGAAGCGAAGGGCACATGTGATACTGTTTTGAGTGGGGGGGGGGGGGGGGTTTGTGTGCGTCCGTCTTTGTTTCTTGTATTTTCTGGCAGCTCGCTCGCAGGCGCCACACTGTACTCCTTCCTCTGCGGCGGCACCATAATTACAGCCCTGACAAAAAGACAATACCACACTCAGTAAACCGCGGTGTGAAAAAGACAATTCCTTACGTACGCTGAAGCGCACACATGAACTGTTTTAAATGTCAATCACGCACACACATGTTGTTATTTGTGTTTCTGTTTGAGTGTGTGTGACACAAAAAGGCTTTTTTTTTTGTGTATTTTGAGGTGCATTCATCTCTGCGTGTTTATTTGTGTGTGTGCCTATGTGTCTGTGTGGGGATGTTAAAGTGTGTTTGTGTGTCCGTGTGTGTGTGTGTTTGCAGGTCAGTGCAGGGACAGGCTGTGGGTGTGTGAACTTGTGGAAGACCCAAATTTGTTTCAGTTCTGTAAAATCTCAGCATTGGGCCTCTTATCTATTTTGACATGCATGTGTGCTTCCCAGGTGAGTTTACTGTGACAGTAAAGCAGGAGCGTGGCAGCATCGACAGCAGCCAAGTCGAATTCATACAGATCCTCGTTTAACGGCAACTAACGGGGGCGGTTCGTAACCGATCTACGACTATCGGGACAACTGGCGGGTTTTACACTGAAGGAGGTTGACGGAGAACCTCGTAAAGACTTCCAATTCTTTGTGTACCGTTCATTATCCAGCCCAACTCCCGGCAACCACATGCTGCTGGTCTCACCATTTATGAAATGCTTTTCATGGACATGATTGATTAGGATTAACTGGTGTTCAAAGGTGGCACGGTGGTTAGCGCGGTCGCCTCACAGCGAGAAGGTCCTGGGTTCGAGCCCCGGGGTAGTCTGACCTTGGGGGTCGTCCCAGGTCGTCCTCTGTGTGGAGTTTGCATGTTCTCCCCGTGTCTGCCTGGGTTTCCTCCGGGGGCTCCGGTTTCCTCCCACAGTCCAACGACATGTAGGGGTCAAGTGAATCGGCCGTACTAAAATGTCCCTAGGTGTGAATGTGTGTCGGCCCTGTGATGGCCTGGCGGCCTGTCCAGGGTGTCGCCCCGCCTGCCGCCCAGTAACTCCAGGGATAGGCTCCAGCATCCTGCGACCCCGATTGGGATAAGCGGCTTGGATAATGGATGGCTGGATGGTGTTCAGAGAGACGGTTAGGGGTGTAGCTTGCATGATACCCAGTGTGAGTAAACATCTTGCAGTGCCCCTACAATACAGTCCAGGGTCCCTTTTCACAGAAGGTCAGATCAGTTCATCAGGATGTAACGTTTAGACTGAAGAGGTCATTTAGATGAGCGATGAAACGTTTCTCTCAATAAGCGCAGTGCCCAGATGAACTGATTCAATCTCCTGTGAGTTTTTACCTGGATTATTAAGCAGCACCAACCCAGGGTCCCTTTTGTTTAACATGCAGACCCATATGGCTGCACTGAGCTACTGTGTGATCACTACAAATCCCATAAACCCATCCGGGGGACCAGGGCTGCTGTCTCAGCAGTGTCCCCACCACCGCCACACTAACAGTATATGGTTGAGCCTGAATGTAAGTCATCGACATCTGTCGTATCTGTTGCGTGTTCTGCGATATCTGCTTGCACATAAAAGGCTATACGCTGCACAGCATGTGTCCCAGGAACGTGTTACGTAAGAGTAACCACACAAATGAGCAACTACAATAGCATTTATGATTTAATTATTCATGGATTAGCTGTTCCCTTTACATACAGCAGCGGGTACAGAATGTCCTTCATTCCTCCTGCTGTTGGCCTGATAACAAAGTCTATCACGCCATGTCTATAATGCATTATAAACATACTTATAATGCATTATCTGTTTATAGCACTGTATAATCATGGTTATAACCACTCATAAATATTCATAATGCAGGACGTCTGGGTGGTGTGGCGGTCTATCGCCTTGCCTACCAGCACGGGAATCGCCAGATCGAATCCCCATGTTACTTCCGGCTTGGTCGGGGGTCCTACCGTGTCTGTGGGTGGGAGGCCGGATGTGGGTATGTGTCCCGGTCACTGCACTAGCACCTCCTCTGGTGGGTCGGGGCGCCTGTTTGACGGGGAGAGGGGACTCGGAGGAATAGCATGATCCTCCCACGTGCTACGCCCCCCTGGCGAACTCCTCACTGTCAGGTGAAAAGAAGCGGCTGGCGACTCCACATGTATCGGAGCAGGCATGTGGTAGTCTGCAGCCCTCCCCGGATCGGCAGAGGGGGTGGAGCGATGACAGGTAGAGTAGAAACTGTTTCAGTTATTATCTATTGAGTCAGCTGAGTCTTTAGAGTGGGTGTTTCAGAGGAGCATTACATTAGAGAAAGATAAATGTCCATCATTCAGTTGTTCATCATCAAATCATGACGCATTATGAAGATTTATGAGTGCTTATAACCATAATTATACAGTGTTATAAACAGATTGCGACACATTATCAATGTGTTTATGATATATTCTAGACACGGGGGTCATAGAAAGCATGGAGGTTACCTGTTTGCATAAAGTCACCGAGCTGGCGTTCTGTTTTCTTCATAATTATAGTGACAGTGTGTGTGTGTGTGTGTGTGTGTGTGTGTGTGTGTGTGTGTGTGTGTGTGTGTGTGTATTATTTATGGATTATTGTGTGTGTGTGTGTGTGTATTGATTCATATTGTTGTCAGACTGGTGTTTTTGAGATTTACTCACACTCAGCAACAGGAAGTATCAGAGAGGACGGCTGTTTGCTTGTAAGTCTTCAGGATTGTAGTTTTCAGGAAGCCATTGAAACCCCATAAGCCTTCCTCGTGTCACTCTTGGCTCAGCCTTTACGCTTAACCCTCTGCAGAAGTACACACCCATACACCTGTACGTGGTACAAAAAAACAGAATAAAAATAGATGCAAAGCAGTAGTCTTATTATGAGTCCAGGCAGCTAAGGACTTGGTGAAATCCAGAGTTCCTTTCCATTAGTTACCTTGCATCCAACAGCCCTGGATGAGTAGCACATTCATGCTGCAAAATTTAAACAGATTCACAACACACAGACACACATACACACACATCTATGGACAATTTAGTACAGCCGATTCACCTGACCTACATGTTGGACTGTGGGAGGAAACCGGAGCCCCCGGAGGAAACCCACGCAGACACGGGGAGAACATGCAAACTCCACACAGAGGAAGACCCGGGACGACCCCCCAAGGTTGGACTACCCCGGGGCTCGAACCCAGGACCTTCTTCCTGTGAGGCGGCCGTGCTAACCAATGCAACACCGTGCCTAGACAAAATAATATACTCTCAAAACATATTCTAGCCTTCTTTCATAAAAAGTTGAATACACACTTACATGTCCCCCCCCCCCCACACACACACCCACCCATAGACATTACTGCCTATAAATGTAACTCCTTCTGTCATATAACAGTCACATGTAATTGATGGGCTGGGCAAATTCCAGCTACTCCATCGTGAGCCCCAGCGCGCTGGTGTGCTTTGGTGTGTTTTTACAGGGTTGATGCCAAGGACATCCTTGTCTCAGCACATTAAGACAGAATGCATGGCCTCGGTGTTTTACCTGCCCTGACCCCCCTCCCAGTGTCTCTCCGTTTTTCTGCGGCGGGTACATTTTTCCTTGGATCTCTGCTATGTTGCGTCGTGCGTAAGCGAGTCTCCTATTAGCGTACACTTTTTAAACCTTCTCTCCGGAGGATTAGGTTGTGTCTCGCGCCCGGTAACAAGACGCTGCCGTGTCGGTGGGAACCTTCTCTTAACTATGCTTGAAGTCCTTGATCGGAGCGGGAGATAAGGTGACAGCTTGCTGGCACCCAAACGGCATTTACGTGGGCAAATATCTGCCCCATCTCCGGAGCGATACATGGCTCTTACGCACAGGGAAGATCTGAGCGGGGTTCTTACGTCAGCCTCGTATTTTCATACCCGCAGATCTGAGGCGTTACGGCCAAAACCTCTCCCCGGGCCGGATCGTTGTCTTCTCGGCTTATCGCACGCTTTGAAAGGAAGATGTGGCGATATGATTGATGGCAGGAGATGGCATTTGGCCGAATGAGTTTCCCCTCTCTCTTCGAGAATCGAGTCCGTTGCGTTGGAAATCCCTCATTGTTTAGGAACATCTCATTTTGAGCATGAATTGAACCACAGCGAACGTATAGCTCCGTGCCCCTGTGCTTTGGGGGTGTTAAGTTGTTAAGAAATTTTCTACGCTATTACACAGCGCAAGAATGTGAGGGACTGCCTGCCAGACATTGTAAATCCACATGTGCAGGGCACGATGCAGAAGGTGAGCGAACCAGAGAACATACTGCTTGTGTGGCGTGTGTGCAGGGGTGCATGCTAATGTCTGCTTCTGCACAGACAAACACGAGTCTCCGCGTGTGTGACCTGTTGCGTGCGCTTGCGTGCCAATTTATGCTGCTAGAGTGCATGCCCAAACCGACTGTCTGTGCTTGCACGGGTGTGCGACTCTGTACCTGTGCGTGCATGAGTGCATGTGAAAAACAGACACAAGTGCACTGCAGTTTCACAAGTGAACTTTGGACACACACACACACCCCCTCCCCCGGTACATGTTGGAGATAGGCCAGTTTAAGCCTTTACATTGTGTACCAAAGATTTCATACAATAACTGGAACGGCGGCTCGTGTTTACCAACTCTGCTGTGTTGCCTTGAGACGGGGAAGGTGACATCTCCAAGGGACAATTTGTCTCGTGCACTTTGGCCGGCTGCAAGTTCAAGAGTCGGCTTAAGTGGACATATTTCCTGTTTTTTCTTCGCGAGAGAGCTCAGTGGCAGAGCTGATCTATGTTCTCTTGTTCACAGCCAGCATGTTGCCGAGAATCGCCCAGAATGAAAGGAAGCGTCTTGTTGGCCAACACGGTGCTGAAGGGAAACGGAGGTGGAATTTAAAGCGCAGGAGAAATCAGAATTAATTTTGCGGGACGGGCGTTTACTCTGCGGTGCCGTGTCACGTTTAGGTGTGTTTGTGTTACAAGCCAGCAGGAAAACGTATTGCCCCTGCATGTCAACAGTGGTTGTCTCCACCTCAAACTTGCGCAATTATGTCGACCGGTAAAGAAGTAATGAAATTACTGTTGTGAATGTCGGCAGCCGAACCCTACTCTTCCACAGCCTAGACATTCGTATTCGTTCAAAGCAGGATGGCACTGAGAAGCTTGTTGCGAGGCATGTTAAAGGAAAATCTGACTTCAAAATGACATGCTAATCTGCAGCATCCTGGAATCCTATGTCACCTGCTGCCCGATATCTTTTTCGACTCCTTTTGTGAAATTCACCAAATCCAAAAAAGGTCTTGGCATCCCAACCAGGGCTTCCTGGGATCAGGCCAGCATCCACTCCCAAACTCCCGGCTCAGCTGCACATCTACCAGTGTGCCGAAGCCAAAGAAGAGGAAAACAAAAAGGCCCGGATGACAAATCAGCGGATCTTGAAAGACTTGCGTCTGTGTTCGAAGGGCTTGGTCGCAAGTTTTTGAACTCAGGATAGGGTTGGTTTCCTGTCAACTCCCAAAGAACCTCCCTGCCGGCTCTGCAGCTTTTGATGGCGATCGTTCCCATCTACGTCACACCCTGAAACAGTGTTTTTGGTGCAATATTATTCATGGCGAGCCGGTATCAGTCCCGGGGGAGGAAAAAAAACCACAAATAAAGGAGAATTAGATTTGAAAATGTTTTGCACGTATCCAAACTGCTTTGCACGATTTCGCAACTCAGGAAATGGGAACTTCCAGACGCAGAACAAAATCTCACAAACGAAGAGCGACCTTGTGAACTTGGAGAAATAGATGAATCATGCCCAGCTATTACTGTGTGAGCTATTACATAACCAGCCTTAACCTCAGTTGTTACAGATGTTTCTGAGTGCGACTATGTGTGTCTTGAGTCTTCGATATGTGTGCACACAAACTCCACGAGCCATTACAAAACTTCTGCAGGTAGCACATCCACGTAGAATAAGGCGGTGTGTGCAAGGAACTAAGTCTTATCCACATAGACACTGTAAATTATATCTGTATCCGTACTAAAAACAGAAGAACAGATTCAAGAGAAAGACATTCGGAAAAGGCGCATGCTTGATCTCCTCCAGCAGGTCGTTTCAGAGTCGTACGGCCCTGACTCCAAAGGCCCGGTCTCCTCTGCTTTCTAGCTTTGACCTCGGACTTACTAACAGACCTCTGCCGGAGGATCTCGGACTACATTCAGGCTCATAAGAGGTCAGTAAGTCAGCGATGTAACTTGGGGCCAACCTCAACTGTGCATTAGAAGTAATCATAAAATTTTTTAAATTACTTCTAAAACGGACAGGTAACCAATGTAGAGATGCTAAAATAGGCATAATGTGAACTCTCCTATTGGACTTTGTAAGTAGTCTTGCTGCAGCATTTTGAACTAGTTAAAGTTGGAGAGCCCCCCCCCCCCCAATTTTTCTCCCCAGTTGCGTCTGGCCAATTACTCCACTCTTCCAAGTTGTCCCAGTCACTGCGCCACCCCCTCTGCCGATCCGGGGAGGGCTGCAGACTACCACGTCTCCTTTGATACATGTGGAGTCACCAGCTGCTTCTTTTCACCTGACAGCGAGTAGTTTCGCCAGGGGAACATAGCGCGTGGGAGGATCCCGCTATTCCCCTCAGTCCCCGCCCCCCCGAACAGGCGCCCCGACCGACCAGAGGAGGCGCTAGTGCAGTGACCAGGACACATACCCACATCCGGCTTCCCACCCGCAGACACGGCCAGTTGTGTCTGTAGGGATACCTGACCAAGCCGGAGGTAACACGGGGATTCGAACTGGCGATCCCTGTGTTGGTAGGCAATGGAACAGACCACCACTGGAGAGGTTATATTGAGGAATACAGTGAGTTACAGTGGTCAACGCGGGATGTTTCCAGATTCTTGGCGAGTGAAAAAGATCTAATTTTTGATATTGTGAAGTTGCAGAAAGCGTGATTGAACTACCGACTTCAGCTGTTGGCCAAAGTTAAGTTTGTTATCACAGATAACAGCCAGATTTCTGCACTGGGTTTTGATGCAGTGGGAAAGAGAACCCAAGTGAGAGGAAAAGTGCTCGCCGGAGGAGTCTGGACCTTTGATAATGGCTTCTGATTCATCAGAGTTTAGCTGAAGAATGTTATGAAACAGACCGTTTTTTAACATCTGTAAGACAGGTTTGAATTTTGACCAGTAGTTGTGTTGTTGGGAGTCAAAACATTAGGCCGTGGATTTGGAATTTCACCAACCAATTTGATTTTTCACTTGATGACAAAAGGAGTCGGAGCAGAATAAAGATTAAGCATTGCTTAGCTCCATATTTACATGGCGGGTCAAATAAACTGATTCTCAAGGCATTTGGCTGGGTGGCAGGTATGTATTTCAACATTTACTTTATCCATAGTCTAGCCATGTGTGCATATTCATGATTAACCAAACTTATATAAGCTCTCCATGCCATGATGGTCATGTGCTGTATTGTACTGGAGGGTGAACGGGCATCCCACTGTAGGTTTCAGCTCTATAGTGGTCTGTTGTGTAACCACAGTTCATCGATCAGTCCTGACTTATTGCTCTCAGCCGATTCTGTGAGGTGTATGACTTATCAAGGATTCGAATGCTGCTTGATGTGGGTGGATAAATACATCCTGACAGGCATAGTCTGTAGCTAGATAAACATCCTGCAAACAGCTGCAGGGTGGCAAAGGATCACATTTTTGATCACTGTAAACAAAAAACATGAGATACCTGCTTAACTGATCATTCGTACATTTCTTTCCTAAAATAACACCGATTGGGAAGCCTGCGAATCTTCATGGAGGAAGACGTACTACACAGAACTGCATCCTTGTATATTTTTGTCTAGACAGTTTCTTTTTTGTTCACTTAAATTCAGTTTTTACACTGCTACAGGTCCTCATTACCTTTTCAACGTCGAGAAACACTATGTAATATAGTTGCATTTATAGCCTGCCGTGTTTTTGTTTACGGGACTCAGCCGGGTGGGTGGCCGACATCTGGATACGTACATGTCCGCCTCTCTCCTTGAGCAGAAGTGGAAGGCTTAATTGCTGCTTCTCATTAAAGCTTCTTTTGCCATTAAACTTCAGCGTGTTTCCTTTTAGCAGTCAATAGATCAGCGTGTCTCCACATCTGGAACGTTCCACGGCTTTTCTCAGCCCGTCTCTCTTCGGTAAGGGCTCCGAAAGCCTTGGGCGTATTGTGTACACCCTTTTCTCAGGCTTTACCCTTCCCTTCTGTCAACACATGATTCACTGTACTCAACGTAGTGTGTACCCCTGTGGTTTTTTTCCGCCAGCCCCGATGTCGAATGGTTTTAATCCAGGATGCCATTTGGACTGGACGGATGTGCAAGATGCTGAATATACATGAGGTCTGCTCTGAACTGTTCCCCAACTGCTCTTTGAGTTATATCAGGTTCCCCCTTGAGAGATATAAAAAAAGACCCTCGCAACTGTACAGCTTGGCTGAATTTATGTGCGCATTTACATATGAACAGAACATTGCTTGATGTCCGCCTGCACAGATGCAGGCTCCATTGCAGTAAATCAAAGTCCTCGGCAGCCTTTCCCTATAGATAAAAAGTCCTGACGGAGAGGTGAATAGTTGCTGCCAGTTTAAAAGCAGATAGCGGGCGAGCCCCATACAGTGACTGTAACCATATAATACAGTGGACATAAAAAGTCTACACACCCCTGTTAAAATGGCCGGGTTTTGAGATGTAAAAAGATGAAACCAGGATAAATCATGTCAGAACTTTTTCCACCTTTAATGTGGAATTGCAACCTATAAAAGTGAAAAATAAACTGAAACCTTTTTTGAAAAAAGGAAATTAAATTACCAAACTTACAAGAACCTTCTTGCATAAGTGTGCACACCCTTTTATAATGGGGGATGTGGCCGAGTTCAGAATTAACCAATCACGTTCAAACTCGTGTTAAATAGTAGGTCGCGTACACCTGCCAACAGTTAAAGTGACCCCAAATAAAGTTCAGCTGTTCCTGTAGGATGTTCCTGACATCATCTTGGTTGCATCCAACTGCAAAAGCCCTGGACCACAAAGAGCTTAGAAAGCATGAATAGGGCCGCATAGTTGAAAGGTATCGATCAGGAGAGGGGTCCAAAATGAATTTCCAAGGCATCAGATATACCGTGGAACATGGCGAAGACAATCATCAACAAGTGGGGAAAATATGGCACAACAGTGACGTAACCAAGAACAGGACGTCCCTCCAAAATTGATGAGAAGACAAGAAGAAAACTGGTCAGGGAGGCTGCCAAGAGGCCTACAGCAACCTTAAAGGAGCTGCAGGGATTTCTGGCAAGTACCGGTTGCTCCCTACATGCAGTGGTGGGCCATCAGGGCCTTCTCTGCTGGCCCTGTCAAAATCAAAATCACAATTTGTTTTTCATAGTTATAATGAAGTGTGTCTGAATTCAATCACTTGTTTTCCTGTGGGGCTGAGCAGGGCTTTTCTATATCAGAACGTCATCTAAACACATCACAGCTCCTTGGATCAGCACCGGTGGTATTGCTAGCCTTTAACTGAAGCCCGAAGCTGCAAACTGATTACTACTTTGAGTGACTGTATCATTGTTCAATCACATTTTGATGTGTAGTGACAGGACACCCCAGGGGCCCTGTGATGTATCGGTGCTAACCCCTGTGTCTTCATCAACTTTGAGCTGAGCCTTTGGTGGGTTGTGAGTGAACTAAGCGCAATAGCCACCACAGTCACAGCTACTGGCGACCTTGTTGCTGATCTACTTTGTTTTTTTTGGGGGGGGGGGATGGGAATCTGGGAGGATTGTCCGCATCTTTTACTTGTTCTCCCAAACAGACTATATTACTGAATTAATTTCGCGAGAGAAGGCTGCTATGAGTCTCTCAAGTCAGGCAGAACTTCCAACTGTAGGGGCCACATGCATAAACAATGTGTGTACGCACAAAAACCATGCATACGCCAGTTCCCGCACATAAACTCGTTTCATTATCAGCCACTTCTCCAGGATCGGGTCACGGTGGCGGCAAGCTAAGTAGGGCACTCCAGATGTCCCTCTCCCCAGCAACGCCCTCCAGCTCCTCCTGGGGGATCCCAAGGTGTTCCCAGGCCAGATATTTATAAAAACAGAATGTGCGGTGAGACTGCTCACACCTCACGCATTCTTTAAACCATGCTTACGCAGAGAATGCCAATCAAAGACACATTTATTAAGGTAAGATTAATTAATTACTTTTGCGATTCATTTTATCATTCTTTTTATTTACATTAAGTCAGAGTCAACATTTTATTTAGCTTTTTATTTCATCCTTATTTGTGACACACCTAGTAAAGTCGGCTAAGATATGAGCGCTATAAACTAATCACCGATTACATTTCTGAGATATCGCTGCTGACAGAGGTTTCATTTTTATTTATTTATTTACTTCCGCCAGGGTCCTTTGCTCGGAACTTATGGCGTTGACGGTCTCCGATGGTTCGGCGTTTTTGTGCCACATGCTGTGCGTGTGAAAGCTGGTTGCTGAGTGACATAAAGGAAGATCTGATGGCGATGCTGCAACAGCTGCTGTAGTGCACAGTGGTGTGCCTTGTGGTTGTTGAAGATCAGCTGTCTTGTTGGTGTTGATGCAGTAGTGCACATAGTGTATTTTGTATGTGGCTGTGTTGGCTGTATCGGCACCCATATGAGAAATATGTTTGTGTGTGGGTGGGGGGGGTAAAGTTCCTTACTGCAGGCCCTGACTGAAACCCCATGGTATGCTACTGCCTACATGTGACAGCAATCTCCTCTATTCGTAATATGTCTTGGCTATGGGGTAGGGTGGCAGGATGGAAGCCTTTTCACACAAACATCCTCGGTTACATTTTGCGAAACGACACATCCAGTCTCACAAAACCATGTGGAAAAATGCTACGGTCTGATGAGACCAAGATTGAATTCTTTGGCCATAATTCCAAAAGGTATGTTTGGCACAAAACCAACACAGCACACCACCAGAGGAACACCATAACCAAGGTGAAGCATGGTGGTGGCAGTATCACACGTCAGGGCTGCTTTTCTTCAGCTGGAATCAGGGCCTTAGTCAAGGTGGAGGGAATCATGAACAGCTCCAAATACCTGTTGATTTTGGCGCAAAACCTTCAGGCGTCTGCTAGAAAGATGGAAAATGAAGAGGAATTTCACCTTTCAGCACGACAACGACCCAAAGCATACATCCAAATCAACAAACGGAACGGCCTCGCCAAAAGAAGATCAACGTTTTGGAACGGCCCAGGCAGAGCCCAGACCTGAATCCAACAGAAAATCTGTGGCGTGACCCAACGAGGGCTGTGCACAGGAAATGTCCTCGCAGTTTGACGGATCTAGAACGTTTTTGCAAGGAAGAGTGGGAAAATATTGTCAAGTCAAGATGTGCCAAGCTGAGATAGTCTTACCCGAAAAGACGGAGTGCTGCAATAAAATCCAAAGGGGCTTCAACCTATCAGTTCAGGGGTGTGCCTAAAAGGTTTGTTTGTCTTTCACTGGAATTTTACAGGCTGCAATTTCACATTAAGGGTGGAAAAAGTTCTGACGTGATTTATCTTGGTTTCTTTTTTTTTTTTGTATCACAAAAATCTTGCCTTTATACAGGGGTGTGTAGACTTTCTGTATCCACTGTATGAGGGAATGTGCTTGCAGTGCTTGTACTGCAAATGTGGATACTGGTCTGGATTGTTCAGTAGTTGTGCCCACATGGAGAGACTAGAGAGACTGGGAGACTAAAGTATTCCTGGTAACTATTGTCCTTCTTAGTCCCGAGGATCACACTGAAGGTGTGTCTGTAATACTTTTAATATATCCCCGCATTAGTCAGAAGATTTATATCCATATTCGCGTGTGACCATTTCACCCCTGGATAAATCCAGTCAAGTTATCATATAAAGACACTCCTTATGTATACTGGAAGCTACTTTAGTACCTAGACTAATGTACTGCATTATTTTTTTGGATTATTTTTATGATGGGGGGTTTTAAAACAGGGAGTTGTCCTCATCTCTTGTTTCTACTTGTTTATCACTGTGTGAATGTAAGTCCCTCTGGAAATTAACTCTGATTTATTGGGCTGTGCAAATAAACGTGACTTGACTTGACGTTGTGCTTAAATGAATACAAAAGTGCAATTTGACAAAGTAAATCGGTCTTCTGTTGCACATTTCATTCAGTAAATGCTATTTTATAATCTTGCAGATTTGCAAAAACCCTCCCCGTGATTCATAGCACGCTGCGTACAGTATGAGTGGAAGAGAGCTGATCCGGGTTCTGCTCGGACCTGAGTAATGGTTGTGGTACTGTTGACAGCGAATGATATAATTTGCAAAATACATTACGATCACTAGAAGCTGGGTACCAGGCCCTGGCTTGATAAAACATAAGAAAAGTTATTATTTGCCTGGGTAGCGTAGCGGTCTATTCTGCTGCCTACCAACATGGGGGTCAGTGGTTCGAATCCCCGTGTTACCTCCGGCTTGGTCGGGTGTCTCTACAGACACGATTGGCTGTGACTGTGGGTGGGAAGCCGGATGTGAAGAGTAGGGTAATTGGCCAAGAACAAATTGGGGAGAAAAGGGGGGGGGTGTTATTATTTGGCGTCCAGGTAGCGTGGCGGTCTATTCCGTTGCCTATCAACACGGGGATCGCCAGTTCGAATCCCTGTAATACACTGGCTTGGATGGGCATCCAACAGACATAATTGGCCGTGTCTGTGGGTGGGAAGCCAGATGTGAGTATGCGTCCTGGCCGCTGCACTAGCACCTCCTCTGGTCGGTCAGGCGCCTGTTCAAGGGGGAGGGGGAACTGGGGGGAAGAGCATGATCCTCCCACGCGCTACATCCCCCTGGTGAAACTCCTCACTGTCAGGTGAAAAGAAGCAGCTGGCGACTCCACATGTATCGGAGGAGGCGTGTGGTAGTCTGCAGCCCTCCCCGGATCGGCAGAGAGGGTGGAGCAGTGACCGGGATGGCTTGGAAGAGTGGGGTAATTGGCTGGATACAATTGGGGAGAAATTGGGGGGGGGGGCAAAAAATACACAAGGTTGAACCTGAGTTTTACCCACTGATGTTCTAGTACCTGTCAGTTAAGGTTGCCCATGAGTTTGATTTGCGATTTCTTCTTGTTACCCATAACTGTGCGTTTTCAGCAAACCCGCTGCTACCTGCCTTATACTTCTGCATTGGGCTTCTATTGTGAGGACGTGAAACGTTATTTTCCCCGGGAAAGTCCAACCCGACAACAATGAACAGCTACAAAACCGCTCATGAGGCGGATATTTGTGGCTCAGCCATTGTCTTAAACACACCAGTGACAGAAGGTATATATGTAAAAAAAGACATTCTTTTCCATGTAAATCCTCACGACTGTCACTTTAAACTGTAAAAACCTTGTTTCACAGACTTCATGACCGGCAGTGACTCCCTCACGTTGTCTGTGAGAACTCGCTTGTTGCTTCATCATCCTCCCACAGGTGACAAAGGATTTAGCCTTGTTGCTCAGCGGATGAATCTGCTGGAGACTGTGGGAAAGGTCCAGTGTTTGCAGGACGCTGACGGCTCCAGGCAGCGGGTCGTCCGTCAGCCGGCTAAATCCAGATGGTGCTGACAAGGCAGAGTGCACCTCGGCGTGTGCGCCATTGCAAGTGTGCTGAGACAGAAACGCACACATGTACGGCTTAAGCAAACACACACACACACTCAAATGAACACACATAAACACTCACCAGGGATGGCTCATTGGGGCCTGCCTCCCTCCTGCCACGTCCCAGTTGCTGGTGACACGGGTCACACAGCTGTGGGGAAAGAGGTGGGGGGGCGGCGGGCGGGATGGACAGTCTGTCGTCGAGGCGGGTGGATGGATGGATGGATGGATGGATGGATGGATGGATGGATGGATGGATGGATGGATGGAGGGTGAAGGGAAAAAAGTGTAACTGTGACGGGCGGTATGGTGTAGAAGAACAGAGAAAGGAGTGAAAAGGGGGGAGGGTGATGAAAGGCAGAGGGAGAAATGAGATGTGAACGAGGTGATGGGAAGAGGAAGGGTGAGGCCGGTGGACGGTGTCTGGACGAAGAAAAGGAGGGGGAGGATAAGGAGTTTTGTCAGCCCTCGGCTTCTGGCTGTCCTCCATTCTCACCGGTCACTTATTTTCTTGCCTGCGACTCCCTTCTGCAAAACAAGCCATGATTAATCTTTAGTGATGACACGATTAACCACATACTGCAAGGTTCACGCTACAAATCGAGAGCCGAGAACTTCGTAAGATCCCTGGTCTGCCACCTTTATTGCATTTCCCTGGCGAAGTCATGGACATGTCAGCATCTGCTGTATATACAGTGCATTTCCTTGGTTTCTTCACAGCCTTGTGATGGAATTCCCAGAAGTTTGTGTCAAAGGTTGGTATGGTGTCAAAGTTTCTTAGCTAACCTCCTTTCCAAAGTGCCCCCCCCCACACACACACACACACTGATGAGGCAAAAAGTGAAGGAACACACACAGGTGTATACAGAAAGGAGGGGTTGACCTCTGTGCACTTTGTTCTGCGACGCCACACAACTGCTTATTCATCGCTTGTACCTTGCAGATTGGCAGCCGCAGCTATCTGGCGTCCTACGTCGCCGTTTGTTTCTATTTTCGGTATCACCTTTTCCAGCTCGACAACAGATGCGTGTAACGCGTTTCATGTCGTGGCTTGACAAGGTCGAGGGTGTTTTTTCGAACCCGACACGCTCTTTCTGCCATATATTCTTTCGGTAAGCTGTAATTGGTTTTCAGTGGTGTGAGTCTTCAAGTTCAGAAAGAGCCGGAAAAAAAAAAAAAAAAAACACTGAGCAATAGATCAGCAGCCTAATAGATATCTGACAGGGGTCGGCGGTAGACGAGTCGACCCTCGATAAGTTGACGGGCTCAGACACTGCTAATAATATAGCTCATTGCTATTTAACTCACGCGTGACCTATGGAATCCACGGACCTTTGACCTTTTCCGCGGCATTTGTTAAGCTGTTAGAGAGACGACTGCCTGCTCGGCATCTAAAATACCCTGACAGCCCAGATCATAACAGATAGCTGTGTGTGTATGTGTGCGTGCGTGTGTGCATATCTGCATTAGGCCTGGTTGTGCATGTGTGTGAGTTTGCCTGTGGATGCACTTCCTTCTTAACGCGTATGATTACACGCTTGCTTGCATGTATGTGCGCGTGCCTGCATGCGTGTATGTTTGTGTGTGTGTATGTGCAAGAGCTTGCATGTTGCACTAAAACGCAGATGGGACTCGGTTTTTAGAACAAGAACACGTCTCCCACAGGGGGTCCGGAACGTAACTCTTCTCTGGAATAAGGGGAGATAAGTGGTACACCAACAAAGACTCACCGTGAAGCGGGGCTGCCTGCATAGCTCCCTCATGAGCCCGTGTTCTATTTTCAGTATTTTGGCAGTAAATTCAGCTCGTTCCCTCTGCTGGGGCGGGAGGTAAATCTTTAGATTATAGCCCAAAGCTGTCCCACTCAGCGCCTGAAGCAGGAGGCAGCGAAGTTCTCCGGCTAGTTGGCTGCCATGTTGAATCAGAGTCGGTTTTATTACTCGGGTCTGCACTTGCTAGGGATCTGGTAGGCTGCAGACGTCACACTGAATGAAGCGAGAAAGTGAAAGAAATAGGACACACAGAAAGTAAAAGCAAGCAGGGAAAAAAGTGAAAGGGGGGGAAAATGATTCTTTCTCATAAAAAATACATCTGTACTTTACTATAAATAAAATGCAAAACCTCTGTTGTTGAACGCTGATGGCACGCTTTGTATATAAAGTGCACTGTTAAGGCCATAGTGTATAGAATATTGTATATAAGAGTATGAGTAGACAAGAAAATAGGAAATTCAAAATTAATTTTACATTTTATGGAATTGAAAATGATGCGGTGCTACTTGCTAGCTTTAGTTTTTATGGGAACTTCTGTGTGTGTTTATGCACAATAATGTAAATGCGTTCTTTACAGGGTTCCCCTTAGATGGTGCTGCAAATCCCTTCTGGGTCACTGAAGCCACTGGCAGTGATAATGGCATGAACAAACAGTGGGCGGCCACGCTGTATCTCACCCGAGTCGACGCCGATCGCTCGTAAATCGACTAAACACAATGCCTCTGTTTGTGTCCGAAATGGTCCTGTTTTTAGCAGCGTATTTAAAAGCGTCACGTCAAGGCCGGTGCAGTACAGCAGAATGGACACGTCCCACGTGAACGAGAAGGAACTGTATGTGCAGCTGCAGGACCGCCGTGACGGTCTATAGACTCGTGTCTGCAAAATGCAGCACACTTTTATGAAACATAAGCGTTCAGGTTCCTGAGGAAATATATTTTGATATGTTTTTTGTATTGGCAATAAGCTCTGTGGTTACAATAAAGAACTTAAATCAGGTGGATTAGGTTGCAGTGGATCATGTAGGACACATCCATCCATCCATCCATCATCCAAACCGCTTATCCTACACGGGGTCGCGGGGATGCTGGAGCCTATCCCAGCAGTCAGTGGGCGGCAGGTGGAGAGACACCCTGGACAGGCCGCCAGTCCATCACAGGGCCCACACACACACACACACATTCACACCTAGGGACAATTTAGTACAGCCCTACATGTGTTTATGTCTTTGGACAGAGAGGAAACCGGAGCACCCGGAGGAAACCCACGCAGACACGGGGAGAACATGCAAAACCCACACAGAGGACAACCCCCCCCCAAGGTTGGACTACCTCGGGGCTCGAACCCAGGACCATCTTGCTGTGAGGCGGCGCCGCCAAAACTACAATCCACACTTGTGATATACACTCAAGTGAAAACTATTTGTGGAGGAGGCACAAGCAAGGAAGAGAGCCAAGTATGCAGATCTGGTAGCTTGAGAGTCGGAGGAACGGGTGGAAGGCCCGCTGTGAGCCGCTTGAAGTGGATTGCGGGGGCTTTGAAGGCCAGTCTCCACATCAGATTCTGAGACTCTTGGGGCTGCAAAGAAGAAGACAGTGAAAACATTTTCCTGTATGTGCCTGGTGTCAAATGGCAGTATTGGTCAAATTGGATTGACCTCTGGTGCCGACCCGGGGTCAGTCTTAATGCATCTGGACCCCAATTGGCGAACAAATCAAATTAATGTTCATTGTCTTGGACTCCTGTTTGATTTGAGACCTGCCCTGTTTGTGTGGGTGTGTGTGCGCGCCTTTCCTGGTGATGACGAACCTTCTTGAGATTGCTGTTTAGACAGGTATTGTGTACCCGGCTTGGTTCATTGAGAGTGCTCCTCAGTCAGTTCCAAAAGAAAGAACAGACAACAGCCCACTCACACGCATACACACATGGCAGTAAACACCGCCTGGTGTCTCCTTGTTTAGTAACATAATTGTTTGTGTGCATGCGCGTGCATGTACGTGTGTGTTGTGCAGGGCGAGCGTAGCGTAATGGTGTGCGTGTGAGAAGACGACGACTTTGTAAGGACGTGTAATTACGTGTCACCGCTGCCGAGGGTGAAGAACCAAAATAACTCGTAACGGTTCATTGTATTTTCTCTCATGGCTCAAGTTGTACAATACACCAATTAAACACTATACACCCATCAGACCGTGTGCAGAACGTGAAATCGGGTGTAGTTAGGGTTGTCCTGTAATTACATGTTTTGCTAAGGCAGCTTTTTTGTTTTTGTTTCGTTTTTGTCCTGATGAAGGCGATCAACCGAGCTGTCGGAGCAGACGAGTGACGCATTAAGATTCCGCTCCTAACCGTTAAAATAAAGGACACTTCTAGGCATGTTTCCAAGCCGGGCTCAAGCTGAATGCGTTTCCTCAAACTGCGTTCGATCAGCCACCCGGCTCACGCAAATCAACTCGACCTCGGACGCCGGCGAGCGGCGGGAACAGTACCGAGTTCATCCAAATGACACTTCTTTGCGGGGATATTGAAGGTGTCGTCGAAACGGATCCGCTGAGGTCATGTTAGCGAGACGTACTGCGATGAAAATATCACAGCTTTTCAGATGTTTACTCTGCCTCTCGTACTCGCTGATATTCTGATACCGCTCTCTAGAGCATCTGTAGGCCTAGGGAGGAAATTCAGCGCGGGACAATGCCGTTAAAAACAAACAAGGCAACATGCAGACACTGGTTAAACGTGACTTTCCATGGCAAACATAGTGTTCATTACCTCCTCTCTACACAATATCACATTTCCAAAATCCTTGTCCTCACAAGAAACTGGATTCGACGGAGACAGACTCCCTCATGTGCAGGATATTTGCATGCCTGTCAGACTTAAGACGGCGGTTTGGCTCAGTTTTGTTATTTCACCTCAACGTA
Organism: Lampris incognitus; assembly: GCF_029633865.1. Classification (NCBI taxonomy): domain Eukaryota; kingdom Metazoa; phylum Chordata; class Actinopteri; order Lampriformes; family Lampridae; genus Lampris; species Lampris incognitus. The sequence continues at coordinate 15,597,919 of NC_079211.1, forward strand.
CAGTAATGTGTCGCTCCACGTTAACACGTTAATTATAGTCTCAATGACACAGGAGGATTAGCGGGACCTGGAAAACCAACTCGATCAAAACTTACAAGCATTTAAAGGATTATGAATCGCAGACATTTCTTCTGACATGTTACATAATATATAACTTTCAGCCTTTTTGGATCTGCCTCGGCTTGTTGCGGAAGCAGGTAACTATTTCTTTATGGTAACAGCACTGAATGCATAGCGCGGCGGTCTATTCCATGCCTGCCAACATGGGGATCGCCGGATCGAATTCCCGTATTACTTCTGCCTTGGTCGGGCATCTCTGCAGACACAATTGGCCGTGTCTGCAGGTGGGAAGCCAGGTATGGGTATGTGTCCTGGTCGCCGCACTAGCGCCTCCTCTGGTTGGTTGGGGAACTGGGGGGGAAACAACGTGACCCTCCCACGCGCTACGTCCCCCTAGCGAAACTCCTCACTGTCAGGTGAAAAGAAGCGGCTGGCAACTCCGCATGTATCAGAGGAAGCATGTGGTAGTCTGCAGCCCTCCCCGGGTCGGCAGAGGGGGTGGCGCAGTGACCGAGACAGCTCGGATTTGCTTACATTTAGTGTCTTGGTCAATGTCTGCTGCAAGATAAGGTCATTACTCGTGGCCCTCCTTATTTGTCATACATCAGGGAACAATGGTGTGGCTTTGTATTTCACTCTGATCATTAACACACTGAACAAGCTAGAGATATACACGTTCTATATTTACTTCAGATACGGATGGAGAGGTACGTTTCGCTCCGTCTGACTGCCACACCGGTTTCATCAACAGTGGACAAACACGATAATAGAGTTTTCATAATACTTTACTGTTAACTTTATACACATCGCACAAGTGCCAATCTGTGCATGGCACTTACACGCTCGCTTGCCCGTCCAGAGGTAATGCAGATCTTCAATCGTCTCTTTGTGTGATGAGAGCACACTGCAGAGAACAAAACGGCCATAAACGCTGGGAGAGTTCCTGCCTCTTGAGCATCCCCTCTCATTTGATTGTAGTGATGGGACGGTCTCAGTCTCATCCCGCTGAGGTGGCCCTTATTGGGGCTAAGCTGCCTTTACCCCCGGTGTGCACCCGGCGTTTGGCCAAGCCGTCCCAAAGACTGTGCTGTCACCACCAGCACCTCAGCTTCCCCGAGAGAGCGATGAGCTACCCTCCCCCGTACTCACCCAGTCTGTTCAAGAGGCCGGCTCGCCGGTAAGTGTGCAGCAGAGAGCGCTAATCAAAGATTGTGTATTCTACATCGAGTGTTTGGCATTGCACTGACGAGTGATAGTGACTGATGTGCACGTGGCAGACAGATGAACATGAAGCAGGTTAAGAAAGATTGATGACAGGGGCATTGTGAAGATGACTTCAGTCCAAGGCCTTTGTGATGCTGGATGAGTTTTATTCAGTGCAGAAATCGCAATACTAAGCTGTGATAATTGCAATATCGCAACTTTTTTACTGTAGACCAGAGGGGAGGAACTTTACAAAATTGCAATCTGTATCAACTCGGCACTAAAATACCATTGTAATATCGAATCAAGAGCTATATCTGATTCCCAGCCTGAGATATAGGGTAAAAATTGACTTATGTCCTTCAAAAAAAAAAAATCTTCCAGACCCAGTTTAGAAAAAAAAAAGATAAATTTTCCGAAATAAGATGGTATTCCTTGTTACTTTATCACAGCATGTATGCATGAGTGTATGAAATGTAGTCCCTACATTTAAAGCTGCAAACTATTCCTCCTATCATGTATGAGGGATCGTTTAAATAGTTAATAGTTGAAATGTGAAGCGTTTTGCGAATATCAGAGAAAATTACTGGTGGCTAGAGATTATGACAAAGCATTTGTCTATATTTGTTGGTTGTGAAGTGGGTTTGAGGAGATTAGGGTTTGTTGTCCATTGTGTCAGTGTTGAATGTAGACTGGGAGAGACGTCCCTACCAGTCTCTGACTAACACTGTGGAGACTCATTATCTTAGTATTAATGTGTTAACACACTGTGTTTGGCCTATCTGTCTGTGTCCATATATGTATCGGTCTATATAAAAGGTGTCTATTTTCTGGTCAGAGCCAAATGATCAAGTAGACTGTGTTCATAGAAATTGATAGGTTTTATCCTTATCTGGGCAACACACACTCTTGCATACGGTACATGGTTGCACATGCAGGCTTCTTCTCCCAGTGTCTGGGTTCTGGTTGCACATGCAACGCATACATGAAAACACAGATTGGCCACATTTGTGGTTTGATACTGTACATTTTCAAGTTACCGCCCTTTGACAGCCATGAAAAATGCAAAACGTCATGCAGTATCACAGCCGCAGTCCAAGGGCAGAAATTGACAGCTGGTTAAATTGACTGTGAAAGGTTGCGAGCGAGGCCAGGGCTGTGTGCCTTTTTGCTATTCATGGCAGAGGAGGCTTATAGCTGATGTGATAATAACGATTCTCCCTGGGTATGGTGGTGTAAGCCGAGCGCGCTCAGTATTCACTGGCTGTAGACGACGTTCTATTTTGCCCACACTGACAGATAGCGCTGCGTTCCCTTTGAGACAGCCGGTGGGCAGCAGCCTATGGCAAGCCTATAAAGCTTTACAGCCACACTCCACCATACATTTTCAATTCTCAGAATGCAAGATAGTATGTACGGCTCATACTAAGGAGAGGAGATAGAATACAACAAGGAAGGCTCCAAAGTGGACAGAAAAAAATCAGTAGTTCTGTTTTTTCCAGAACCGCAAACGTATCAAAAATTATAATCCCTAATCAGAGAATCTGCTTTGTCGGTGAATGCATAGTTCTCTGAGTCAGTGTTATACTATATTAGCACTGGCTTTCATGCAGGGGACATCTGATGGAAAGTGAGGCCCGTCGCCTGGCTTAATATTGAGTCACTGGATTTGGCATAAAGGCCAAAGAGGTTGGGCTGGTTAGTGCGCTACTGCGATATTAGGATATAGGACATGTGTCAGTTTGCCTTGAAAGAGCTGCAGAGGCCAGGATCTGTTAATCATCCGTTGTTTTTCCCTGAACATGCAGGTACAATGCCGTCGCCACATCGTCAAACTAAATCTGCAGTCTCTGTGTAGTGGATATGGGTTGTTGGTGCCTGATTTGGCTTGCTTGGGTTTGGATTACAGTGATTACAATAAACTGTGTTTAAAGATAGATTTTGGGGGGGGGGGGCAGCACGCTGGCGCAGTGGTTAGCGCGGTCACCTCACAGCAAGGGCCTGGGTTCGAGCCCCGGGGTAGTCCAACCTTGAGGGTTGTCCTGGGTCGTCCTCTGTGTGGAGTTTGCATGTTCTCCCCGTGTCTGCGAGGGTTTCCTCCGGGGGCTCCGGTTTCCTCCCACAGTCCAAAGACATGTAGGTCAGGTGAATCGGCCGTACTAATTGTCGCTAGGTGTGTGTGTGTGTGTGTGTGAGCCCTTTGATGGCCTGGCGGGCCTGTCCAGGGTGTCTCCCCGCCTGCCGCCCAATGACTGTTGGGATAGGCTCCAGCATCCCCGCAAGGATAAGCAGTTTGGATAATGGATGGATGGATGGATGGATGGATATATTTTGGGCAGCAGTGTGGTTTGGTGGCTGAAATCATCCCCCGACTGGAAGTCCTGGGTTTGATCCCCATGCAGTCATTCCCGTTGTAAAGTCCCGGACCAAAATATAAATCACTACGTGTTCCAGCAGCGACTGCACCGGCTGGCTAATGCTGCACACATACCGGCGGGAGGAAACTTAGATTCTCTTCGAAGCATTTGTAGAAAGTAAAATGCTGAAATAGTTACAAGTTTAGTTTTCCTTGTGACCAGAGAATGACATGTAACAGCAAAGTTACATAAAAGTGATAGAAAAGGAGCCAAAGAAGATATTTTTTCCCCCCTCAAATCAAACTCGGATCGACTTGCTCCCTGCATATGGCTAACTAGCTGCACAGAGCACAGCAGGAAGGGTCTGCACCGTTGGTAGCTTGTATATATTCACTTCGACTGAGCCATCGCCATGCAGTCGGTCTGAGGGGGATGGGGGGCTATTATCGTGGGGCAGGGTGATCTAACTACACCCCATTGCCACAGCAGGGCCCGTTATTAAACCTGGCAGCTGCACCGTCACAGCACGAAATCCAAGACGACAGGCACTATGGGCCCTAATGCCCACTCAATGTGCTTTCTGCTCCATCTCATTAGGCAAACCAAAAGTCACTCTTTCCGCTCGAATTGTTTTGTTACGTAACAAACCCCTCTTTCCTCTTTGCAACATGGCAGACCTTGCCGGGATGCCAGTTTGAGTTTGGTTTACCGTGCAGAGACTGAGACCCAAGATTATCTGTATTCACTTAAATCTTGCCCTTTTTACCCATGACACATTGCAGCTAGAGGGCATCGTAAACATAGTAGGATTTTCAAGTATGTAAGATGTATTTAGGTCAAATTAATCATGTTTTAATGTTCCAGGCAAACAGGTTGCTGATACTGAATTGCAAAAGAATCCCCGGTGATTCTCTAGGCATGACATTTAATTGATTTATTACCCAGAATGAGTAAGAGAAGTCGCGTCAGTACTGCAGGGTGTAAAGCGTCTTTTGCCGGGATGCCACAACAAAAACAACCAGGAGTGTTGCTCAACAGCAGTCAGTCCTCGGGAAAGGATGCCATGTGGGAACAAAGAGGAGCAGCTTTTGCTGTGCTTTACACTCTTGTGGCGTGTCACACATTTTTATGTTATCACGAAAGCGGGACAATTGTTTTATTCTGTCACACATACCATAGCATCCAAACGATTATATGAGGTTAAACCAGGTTTTCCCATAAATTTGTTCACCACACCACTTTAAGCTTGTCTGCCGATATCCTCTGGGGAGACATGTTGATTTGGTATTTTTATGCAAAGATGTGGTTTTGAGAGGAATTGTACTACAAATTACATCTTTTTCATGCTTTACGTTAAGATGAATTGTGATTCCGTGCAGGTATTAAACAATACATTGTCAGTCCATTGTTTTATCTGGAAATGTCCTGAGAGCTGGTAGTTCCAATTGTTGGTCTGCAGGCCCACATTTTACAGGACAAACATCCGCACTTGCTTTCTCTGGGGAGGCGAGGGAAGGAACATGGAAAATTCCTTAATAAACATGGAGTTCTGAAACACGACCCATTGGGTAATCAATAACTTGACATGCGAGTTAGTGTGATGCACGTTTTCACCACTAGAGGCCGATAGAGTTCAGAAAAGACAAAAAGGAAATTTACCAGGGGGAGAGGATGGAAAAGTACCTACTGTAAACGAAGGGTTCCCCCCCCAAAAAAAACACGAGAGGGGGATGGTACAATATTTGCAGTCGTGAGCACACAAAAAAAAAGTGAAAGGAAAAAAATTTCGTAGTAATCACAACATCGATCCCAATGCAAGCAATGGCAGTCCACACTTCTGAAGCATGGGCAACGACAATGTTTGCAGGCATTTTTTTCTTCTTCTTCATTTGTTAAGGTTTTCAATAGGACAGCGAAGGAATTCGTACATGTGTCATATTGACGCGTTTTATGTTTGTCCCTTTTATTTTGCATTTCGTTGGTAGTTAAAATGAAAATCAAATGGGGGTAGTCAAACCATATGGCACCTCATGCGGTGTGTGTAAACTTTTTTTTTTCTGTAGCCAGAATTGGTTCATCTTTTGAATGAAAAAAAGAAGATAACAGACCGCAGAATACATAATCACTATTTTTACGTTATATGGAGCAGATAAACAAAAAAAATGCATAGAAATATACTCAAAACCTAATATTGTAATATGTTATGCAACCATATTACAGGGTTGCTAGAGACTTATACTCACTGTTTTTTATACATAAATCATACACGTACTGACTAACACATTATACTGGTATTATTACATTACTAAACTTTAGCACCAAATTTGGACATTGTTGAACAAATCGTTCGGGTTTGTCCAGGTTGCGTCTCGTTCGTCTGAATTGATTTTGCACAACTCGGTTTGCAGGTCAAGCCGCTGCAGCGGCGCGCCGGCGGGGGGAGGAGCGGAGTTCACCAAGGGGACAGACGCGGTATAAACACGCCGGCCCATATTCATTTGACTAATTTATTCAATTTATGCCGCGTCAAATGACGTCAGAGCCCGGTTCACTTTTTATACCGGCCGGTGGCAGAAAATAGCAGCAGTCGTTTGTAAAACCTCAACGAAGCTCCAGTCACACGCAGCCGCCGCCGCCATAACAGCAGCACCAAGCCCGTCCGCTGGAGTCCGCGCGTCGTGATTGAAGCCGAAACTGAAACCCGGATCTATATTTTTTGAAATAGATACAAATATATATATATATATTTTAGAAGCTGACCACACCCAGTCGCAAACGTGGCGAGAAGTATCATCCAAACGAGTCTGGTACTCAACATGAGCACGGAGATGTTCTCCAAAACGCCGATGGAGGTGGCCGTCTACCAGTTGCACAACTTCTCCATCTCCTTCTTCTCCTCGCTGCTGGGAGGAGACGTGGTGTCGGTCAAACTCGACAACAGGTAACCCAAGTTGCACCGCAGTGCCCGCCGGGCCTGAATGCGATGATATTAATCAAGTCCGTCGGTTAATCAGCGAACCGGGGGCTCGAGGGCATGTCGTGTAATAAAATAGGATGCGCGGCGTTGTACACGGATCACATGTCTTGTTAACGGATCGACATGCGAACTGTGACGTTACAGCGGCCGATGTGGATACCCGACGGCAGCGAATAGGCCTCATCTCCAGCTATAGGCGGGCGCGTAGGCCTGCTGCGCGCAGACAATGGAGAATGGTGGCTCTTCAGATTAGAAACGCCGATCTTCAGAATTTCTAACGCAGTTGTTTTTTTAAACTACGCTGCAGCGTTAATAGACTGCTGATCGGAATGTCGGTCGTGTTTTCTGTGTCTGTTTGGACTTTGCACACCATTAGATGATGTGCGCTGTGGTCTTAAGTACGGCCATAAAAGAAGGTCGCTGGCTGCCTTGTTAAATTGTAACCCACTGACTTGCACCAGACTCGTGAGGTGGGTTGGACTCGTCACTCACTTGCTGTGCCATAATAGAGATAGGTGTACTTGGGTGGGATGTGGACGAGCGGTTTCTCTTTCGGTCCCCCCCCCCCCCGTTTGTTTTTCTTGGTGTTAATCTGTTGAGTAATGGACACATAATGAGCCGAGCGCCGTTGCGGAAGGGATGTGTTGTGTTGAGATTTTGGATAAATTCGTTTACAGTCTGTTTTTCCTCTCCTCTCTACAGTGCCTCCGGTGCTAGCGTTGTGGCCATTGATAACAAGATTGAACAAGCGATGGTAAGTTGAGTGAGCCCAGCAATTTAGTGAACTTTCACACCAGACCAAAATCACATTTGAATATGGTTTGAATCATTTTTGAATGATTCAAAGTTCAGTATCGTCTCCTTGTATATTGAACCACTGACTTCTATGGCAGACAATCTAGTTTCCACCCCACCTCAAAGTGACTTACAAGCAGTGTGCATTTTAGGCATGTAATGTTTTTGGCCCAAGAAGAACACAATAGTGTTGCAGGACCAAATCCTTGTGTGATCTTTATATATATACATCACACCTGTCATACTATTAGATTTGCATGTCTTAGAGCCAGCGTTACACAGAGGTACACAAACTCTAATCCTCACCCAGTGTTCTTCAAAAGAGAAGGTACCATCCTCTGCAGCTTTAAGCTGATCTGTGCAAGACCATCCCCTTGCCAATACAAAGGGAAGCGGTTGGTTGTCATGTGCATGTAGCGTGGCCCGCTGCACACTTTATACACGTGACAGACAAGTCAGAGATCTGTATGCCGCAGAGGTTCAATACTGGAAGCCCGAAAATGGGAGAGAGAACATTTTTTTGTGGCTTAGATTGATTGGAAAAATCCAGGGACATAAAGATTTCACTTTGTTGACATGTCATATCGAGCAATGAAATCATGTATGTCATTTACAAAACCCACAAATAACAGCCACAGATACCCACTAACTGGCATGTTGTTCTTAGAAAACACGTCTACACCTCAGTATACCTCCACACATGGTTCAGTAATGCAAAATGACCAGACAGCAGGTCTCTCATGTCTTTTTTTTTTCTAAATGCACTCTTTTCTTTCTCTCCTATGCCAGGATCTGGTCAAAAACCACCTGATGTATGCTGTGAGGGAGGAGGTGGAGATTCTCAAGGAGCAGATCAAGGAGCTGGCAGAGAAGAACAACCAGCTGGAGCGGGAGAATAACCTGCTGAAGAACCTGGCCAGTCCTGAACAGCTGGAGAAGTTCCAGTCGCGCATCCCAGCAGACGTGTTGTTACCGCTGGACAACCAGCCTGCACTGGTCACCTCCGACCAACAACAACAGCAGCAACAGCAGCAGCAGCAGCCCTGCACCCTAAGCGCTGGCTCTGCCGTATAAGTGGCTCTGCCTAGGGGCGGGCAGAGCCACTGCCGCTTAACAATAATGGACCTCCACTTTGACGTAAACGTTGTTAAGATATCGTCACCGCCGCCACCGAGAAACCTTTTTCGAAAAAGGAAGGAGTCGACGGAGGAGATGCCTCGGGGCTGTAAATGATCGATGAGAGACATAACAACAACTGTTGACAATGAAAAGCACAACACAGAATTTTTTTTTTCAAAAAAAAAAAAAGACGCTCTGACTTGTGTAGTCTCAGGCCCGTCTTCTGACGCCGTTAAGTCCTGTTTGTCGTAGTCTCTCTTTTGTAGACAAAAGCGCTGAGAGAGAGAAAGATGGATGGGTGTGGGGGGGGCTTACTGTACGCAGATGAGCGCTTGCTTTCAGACAGAGGGGAACTCTCCCCGCCTAGCCTTACTCTTCTAACACATGCAACCCTCGTTCTACCGAGAGAGAGAGAGAGAGAGAGAGAGATTGGTGGGGGTGGGAGGGGGGTGGGGGGGGTGATGGGGCTGGCCCTGTAGGCGCTAACTTGGACCGGGGGGAGGGTCCCCCATCAAAGGAGGCCCTTCTGAGACGGTCCTCCGTGTCTCAACACAGAGTTACATCATGTGGATCCGTCTGAGCTTTAAAAAAAAAAAAATGGAGTCAAGCTACCATAGTTTCATTGAGGACTGCTCGAGTAGCCACAGTGTGTCTGTTCATATGTTTATGTACAATTAAGCATAACACAAATAATTAAAAGGGCAAAATACAGCAACAGGGATGGAGGTGAAAGCAGTTAAGCCTTACTATAAGAGCTGGAGGACTGCATCTGTAGGCTCTGATCGGTCTACTGTCACGATTTGTAAAATGCAATACTTGTATTCTCTGCAGTTGGGGCTTGCTGCTTATTGGGGGGGGGGGGGTCCTGAATCCTGCTATGATTTCTTCTTTTTGTGATTCTGAACAAATTGTCCGTTTGTAAAATAGACTTACTCATTGATATGTAAAGATGATTTTTTTTTTTACGATATATATATATATATATATATATATATCGGGGTGTGATCAGCATATCTGCTCACTCCTCTTGTTTTCCTAGGTCTCGACTGTAAAAGAAAGCTTTGGTGTACATAGAAATTGAAACGTCCTGAGTTTGGCGTAGGGGAGACGGCAAGCGAGGAGCCGCTCGCCTTTTATTTGCTGCAAATGCACTCCTGACCTAAGCAGTGTCATACAGTACCTGGTCTCCTGTGTAACGTTCAGATGCCAACTTGAAAACAATGGCATAACGACAGTGCCTATATGTAGTAAGAGAGGAATACCTTTTCACATGGCGCTCTGTTTTTGTTCTAGCTACCAAAGACTTCACCTCATACTTCTAAAGACAAACAGAAGCCAAGTAAACCAGGACCATGTGTACAATTTCACAGGGAGAAGTCTTGTTTGCTAGCACTAAAGTTTTTTTTATTTGTTTTGTAAAGATAACGGTGTTGTTGCTGTTCTGTGTCCATGAAAACAGGTGATCACTATGGTGTATGGATACAAATGCACATTTGCAATAAACCTTATGTTTACATATACAGTATATTGATACGTTCTGCTTTTTTCTACGAGCTGGCTCAGTCCAGACAGCTTATGCACATACTATGGACCCTAAATCCGGGGCCTTTCCACCCCAAACTATACGAAATAGACCTACTGTACGACGATCAGCCCTACAAATAGGTGCCATACTTAAAGTAAAAAAATTCACGCATACTAACTCGGGTGCTAAAATGTACTCGCTAAGTGTATCAGGGAGGTGCGTGACACCATTTTCTGTGCAAAATGTTAGGCAGCATACAAATGAAAAGATATATAATTAAGCAATATCTTGTATAAAGGCCTTGCTAGTCAACTATCAAGGCCTTCATACATTGTAAACCTTAAGTACTGCAACTTTATTCGATATTTTGTGTCACTTAAGTGGAATGAAATGTGAACAAAACATGTTCGGCTTGTATATATTTGGGTAGGAGCAGTTGAGAATGCTTTGTCTATAGACGTTGACGCTCCGTTAGCATCCCATACAATGTAGGGAAAGGGGAAAATCATTAATAATAGTCCTTACAGATACAATATTTGTTTTCCCAAGCCTCCAAACATGATCCATCTCATTTGAGGGGAAGAGCAAACATTTTCCGTTGTTGAAACAGCCTGAAAGTTATTGACACTGCACTCCCAGCTGAGCATCTTCACGAGCAATTTCATTTGATTATTTCTCGTTCGGATTTACAAGGATATTTTGTGGAGCGTCGTATGTGATTACTTAAGTCAAATCCTCTGTTGCATTTTTAAACCGTGGGACAGCAGCTTGCAACTAAGGTGCGTTTTTTTTTTTGGAGGTTTCTGGTCACTTTATGCTCAGAAATGAGAACACACATGCTTTAACCCATCGGGAAATTACAGAACGAGCTAAGTTCCCGTCGGTGGTCTCACAAGTGGCAGTGAAGTAATAATAGCTAGCTTGCCAGCGGATTGGAATCTGCAAGAGAGGGAAAACATTTTGTTCTCAGTGGCGTTTCCCCTCAGACAAACTGGCAGCCAGTCAGTAAAGCCTGTGTGTAACTGGAGATGGTGTGGCTTCCCTGGTGTGCCGTCCAGGCCCAGATCCATCACTCGCTATGTACAGCCTTCAACTGGAGTCTTTGGAAAGCCCAAAACAACCATAGACAAGACATCAAGATCAAACACGGGGTCATCTCCTCCACCGCCTCATCTTATCCTGAGACCATTGGCTGTCTTCTCCCTTGCTATTAGTGTTGAAGGTATTGCAACAGCCGATTTTGTGCAAAATTTGTGGTCCTCATCAAAAAGCATGAGATATAAAACGTGGATGAGCCAAAATATAAATGCAGTGCACTGATGCTTGGACCGTGTCAAGAAATGTGAGATGGAGCTTTAATGACTCTACACAAAGTATGAGATGGATGTGGAATCAGACTTTTTATAGCTCCCCTCTCGGTACACGGATAATAAGCACCGTGCACTATAGTACATATCATGTGCACTTCATTTGGAAAAATCAGAACACAGCATCAGCCAAAGCAGGCGGCCATTAGACAAACGCAAGTTTTATAATACTCGTGCTAACGCCACCATTCATCAATAGCTATCTGTCAAACAAAGTGGAGAATTCAGCCAGTTGTGCGTATGCCTATTCACCTCAGGCACTTACACCTCAGATACAACCTGCAGACAATCAGCTTTGGGTTGAAACTTGTATTTCAGTGGTTTTGAGTTCATTTTGTTATTTCCATTTCAGATTGGTTTGGTAGCAACATGCTCAGATAATCTGGCTGTAAACCTGCAGTCTGTTCAGAAATAAAATGATAGCAATTAAGAATAAATGTAGAACTTTGCTCTTATTGATAATAGAGGTTTTGTTGTTGGGAAAAAAAGTTCCTTCATATAGTTCCCTCAATTTTGTTTGGATGTAAAAATTTATGGTTTTGGGGGAGGGATCCTTCCTCCTTGTGATGGACGGGCTCTCTTCCCAGGGGTCGACCCTGCCTTATGCCCAATGTATGCTGGGATGGATTCCAGTGACTCTAGTAATGGATGGATGGATATGGATCCTTCCTCCGACGTTCTTCCTGAGGATTCTCCCATTGTTTTCCCCCCAAAAATAATTTTTCTGTGCATTTTTTACTCATCTGCTTCGAGTGTCTACTAATGGAGCGATTCATCCACTGTCATTTACCGCACGGGTTCCCAAACTTTCTCATGCCGTGGCCTTCCGTGCTGATGCTTTTCAGCTTGGGTCTCACATGGGCGTCTTAATGCACGGGCTTACCGGGGGCTTAAGCCTCCTGGCCTCGGGCTCCGACTGAGGACCAGCGGCCTTGAGAGGGACATGTTTTCCTAGGCGGGATGTCAGGGTAGTTTAACCTGCTTGGTGACGCGTTTTTACACGTAAAAAAAAAAAAGTGAATCGAACCGGGCTTGTTTACAAGGCAGGATGTCTGAGCATATTAACTTGCTATGTGATGCTGTTTTCACACACTTACAAAATGAATAGAGCCATGTTCGTTAACAAGGCAGGATGTCAGAGCATGTTAACACGCTTGGTGATGCGCTTTTACGCATACAAAATGAACAGAACAAGGATCCTTTACAATGCAGGATGCTGGTACACGTTACCCGCTTTGCAATGCGCTTTTCCATATAAAAGATGAATAGAAACGGGACAGTTTACAAGTCGGTATGTCGGATTATTTTAATCAGCTTGATGATTCAGTTTTATGCCCCAAAATGAATTGAACTGGGCTTGTTTATAAGGCGGGATTTCGGAGCATGTTAACATGCTTGGTGGTGCAGTTTTCCAAGTACAAAATGAATTCAACCGAGATTGTTTACAAGTTGGAGCATTTTAACCAGCTTGGCGATGCGCTTTCATTCATAGAACAAGGATTATTTATGGGGGGCCTCCAAAACGTCTGTAGCCCCAGGGCCCAAAGTAGTGTTAAAGCGACTATGGGGTCTCACCAACTACTGTACTTTACAGCACCAATTTGTGCAGTAAAATAAGCAATACATTCTCATTATCTGGCAAAAAGTGAGATAATTAACGCTCCTCTATGTTGTTCATCAATGCAATATCCCCATTTTCAATCTTTAATCATGCCCTATTAATGATTCAATGAAGCAGACAATGCATGTCAAATATTATTTTAGAGATATTTTGGAATACAGTTAAATCATTGCAATGCTTTAATTGGCTCAAAAGTATTAGTGAGGCAATGCAGTTGCATACATTTTTGCCTCTGTATCCAAACCAAATGTGTTCACTGTGACTTCCCGCAACCCACCTGGCCCCGCGCTGCGACCCAGTTTGCTGTATCTACTGTATCTAACTGTCCCCTGGGAAGATCAGGTGGAGGAGGCGCAAGAAAGGAAGAGAGCCAAGTATGCAGATCTGGTAGCTGAGTGTCAGAGGAATGGGTGGAAGGCCCACTGTGAGCCAGTTGAAGTGGGCTGCAGGGGCTTTGCAGGCCAGTCTGTATACTGGGTCCTGGGACTCTTGGGGATTTGTGGGCTACAAAGAAAAAGAGCCATTAGGAACATCTTGGAAGCAGCTGAAAAGGCTTCCCATTGGCTCTGGGTGAGGAGGGGTGATGCGTGGCGTAATTCGCTACCTGGACACAAGTTAGGGCTGTGTCACTCGGGCGAGGGTGTCTGAAGTTAAGACCCAAAACACCTGATGACCCTGAGTTCATTACTGACGATGTGTTCAGGTTGCACCACATGGTGAATCCAAGAACTATCTACCGGTTTCTTACTGTGTGAATGCAAAACCTCCAAGACTGTATCTGTTATTTAAGGCTATACAAATAAACTTGACAGAAACTGGTCCCAGAGATGATTCACAAGAGGATTTCTTTTCAACTAATTTCACTGAAGAGGAAAAACAACTGGTTTAAACAACAGATATGTGGGCCATTTGTATACTGGAATGGCTGACCAAGAAGAAAGAAAGCCACTTTGACATTGTAGTCTTACAATAAATTTGTTGTCTGCATTTAACCCATCCTGTTGTATAGGAGCAGTGGGCAGCTGCAGTGCCCGGGGACCAACTCCAGTTCTTCTTTCCATTGCCTTGGTCAGGGGCACAGGCAGGAGTATTAACCCTAACATGCATGTCTTTTTGATGGTGGGAGGAAACCGGAGCACCCGGATGAAACCCATGCAGACACGGAAACAACATGCAAACTCCACACAGAAAGAATCTAGGACGGCCTGGGGTTCAAACCCAGGACCTTCTTGCTGTGAGGCAACAGTGCTAACCACCAGGCCACTGTGCCGCCCATAAAACTAATTCTCTGTGGCTTAGAAACATATCTATTGATTGTAATACAATCCTAGATGTAGATGCCACCTAAAAATGAGGTATAGATGGATGAAAACGATGTAATGTGAATTATATTTTGAAGGAATTTTAATGAACACTAATCAGTATAGACTAGAGTAGGAGCGAACTGTACATAAAATTACCAACTGCACATAGACAGTATTGAATTGTTGTGGCTCTGACAGAAATCATCCATGCCCTGCATGGCCTTGTGCATTGGTGTTGATTCTTTGCCACCTTATCTTTCACAACCGTCCGAGTTTATGTTCGTCACAAAGAGGCTATAAAGCCCTGCAAAAACATGGAAGTTGATAGAATGAATGAATGAATGAATGAATGATTGAAATAGGTAATGGTCGTGTTCGTGCATTCTGTGAAGCATTTTAACTGTTAAAGAGGGTGAAAAAATTCCGAGAGATTAAAATTTTGCGTTTTTCATGTTATGAAAGCAGCCGCCAGTGTGAGATTGCAGCATAGATTATGTTTGGGTGGGTGGCAGAACAGTCGGTTGTTCATATCAAAGAATTTGTAGTTCAAAACATTCCCGAAACAGACAGCCAACATTCGTTCTTTTCAACTCCAGCCTCAATGTTTACATGAGGAATAAGCTGCTATCTTGGAGGACACACACATTGTATGTGTCCACATGAAAACAAGACAGACCCAATGACCTCCTTGCGTGCAAACTAAACCACATTTAAGAACATTTAACCACACCTACTAAATTTCCATCCGAAGCAGATGTTTTTTTTTTTGTCATTATGCTTTCATTGCATAACACTTGCAATCCAACAAAACTGCCTGTGTTGGCAGCATGCTTGGAGCACCCAAGCAGGAAATCTCAAAGCAAGCTCCAATCTAACGTATAATTCCTGACCTGAGGCCTTTTCCTCACTTTTAATGTTTAACTGTACTGCATGGAAAACTGGAATTCAAATTTAGCCATGACCTGACTCACAATTTCCTTCTGTTTTTAAGAGGCCAAAAACAGATACATTCCTGTAGATGTTAACATTAAGTGTTCGATGGCATGTGCTCTGCAAATCCCAGTTTGCTGTTAAGCAGAGGCAAAATTAATGACTAAAAATGTTACTTTAAAACTGAAACATATGGGTTATGTCATTTAGATTATATGAATAAAAGTTTTTGACGGTGGCCCAGTGGTTAGCACTGTTGCCTCACAGCAAGAAGGTCCTGGATTCGAACCCCAGGCTGTCCCAGGCCCTTTCTGTGTGGAGTTTGCATGTTGTCTGCGTGGGTTTCCTCCGGGCGCTGCAGCTGCCCACTGCAGAGTAATGACATGCAGACAACAAATCCATTGTAAGAATAAAATTCATTGGAAGAATACAATGACAAAATAAAGTGGCTTTCTTTCTCTTCTTAAGTGACCATTTCGTCCAGAGTTGACAATATTCTACAGACACGGTGTCATTCTTTGTCTGCATGCTCTTCGGTTTTACAAAGTCAAATCCCACAGACTGATCAGCCTTTGCATAAAAAACAGGACGGTTTAGCCTTGAATCATGCATGACTAAGCTAACCAAGCCGCTACTTCACACTCATCTATTTATATATATATAGGGTAAACCCACTAATGCACACTATATATATATATATATATATATATATATATATATATATATATATATATATATACACACTACCGTTCAAAAGTTTGGGATCACCCAAACAATTTTGTGTTTTCCATGAAAAGTCACACTTATTCACCACCATATGTTGTGAAATGAATAGAAAATAGAGTCAAGACATTGACAAGGTTAGAAATAATGATTTGTATTTGAAATAAGATTTTTTTTACATCAAACTTTGCTTTCGTCAGAGAATCCTCCATTTGCAGCAATTACAGCATTGCAGACCTTTGGCATTCTAGCTGTTAATTTGTTGAGGTAATCTGGAGAAATTGCACCCCACGCTTCCAGAAGCAGCTCCCACAAGTTGGATTGGTTGGATGGGCACTTCTTTGAGCAGATTGAGTTTCTGGAGCATCACATTTGTGGGGTCAATTAAACGCTCAAAATGGCCAGAAAAAGAGAACTTTCATCTGAAACTCGACAGTCTATTCTTGTTCTTAGAAATGAAGGCTATTCCATGCGAGAAATTGCTAAGAAATTGAAGATTTCCTACACCGGTGTGTACTACTCCCTTCAGAGGACAGCACAAACAGGCTCTAACCAGAGTAGAAAAAGAAGTGGGAGGCCGCGTTGCACAACTGAGCAAGAAGATAAGTACATTAGAGTCTCTAGTTTGAGAAACAGACGCCTCACAGGTCCCCAACTGGCATCTTCATTAAATAGTACCTGTTAGAGCCTGTTTGTGCTGTCCTCTGAAGGGAGTAGTACACACCGGTGTAGGAAATCTTCAATTTCTCAGCAATTTCTCGCATGGAATAGCCTTCATTTCTAAGAACAAGAATAGACTGTCGAGTTTCAGATGAAAGTTCTCTTTTTCTGGCCATTTTGAGCGTTTAATTGACCCCACAAATGTGATGCTCCAGAAACTCAATCTGCTCAAAGAAGTGCCCATCCAACCAATCCAACTTGTGGGAGCTGCTTCTGGAAGCGTGGGGTGCAATTTCTCCAGATTACCTCAACAAATTAACAGCTAGAATGCCAAAGGTCTGCAATGCTGTAATTGCTGCAAATGGAGGATTCTTTGACGAAAGCAAAGTTTGATGTAAAAAAAATCTTATTTCAAATACAAATCATTATTTCTAACCTTGTCAATGTCTTGACTCTATTTTCTATTCATTTCACAACATATGGTGGTGAATAAGTGTGACTTTTCATGGAAAACACGAAATTGTTTGGGTGATCCCAAACTTTTGAACGGTAGTGTATATATATAGTGTGTGTGTGTGTGTGTGTGCATTAGTGGGTTTACCTTATCTTTAAAAGTTTCCACTGCATTTCCATTTTATTTCTAGATTACAAATAGCATTGATGGGCAACGCGATTATGCTGTAGGTCATTATAATAGGAGGTAGAGGTCACATGAATTGATGTATAGTTTTATTTTAGTAGACTTGCTTAAATTGGCTTGCTTGGCCCAGATTCCACCAGACGACCCATTGCTCTCTCACAATTAAACAGAAGTAAAAGCAAAATAGTGAAATTTCCAGAAAAGACACCTTTTTAACATTGTGTTATGTAACAACAGGAGCTGTTCTTGTCATGGAGTATAAATATGTGTTAATTTAGAATCGGACATTTGTCTTACATTTGACTAATGAGGGAAATTACACGGGTTCAATCAATGTTTTGAAACATCAAGCCTATTAATTGGTTAAAATTTAATGTAAGGTTGAAGGTAAAAAGACCTGACGAACTCACCCCCCCCCCCCCAGGATGTTTTTCGTTCTTCAGGTCGAGCATCTGGAACTGGTCAAAATGGTCAACAGAATATGTCTCATCACCCCGGCTGGGGAAGAGTTGACTCGGATGGTTCGGTTCAGTCTGTATCCAACCATTAAAGAACCATTAACGTGACTGACTCTTGTCTCGTGGTAGCTTGAGACAGAACCCATACAAACTTAATATACGTTCTGGTTATTCAATCTGTTTTCTCTGCACGCCAGCCATTGTGACTCTGCAAACAAAGAGGACTCGTTTTCCAAATAAACCGTCTTACTAGAGACCTATCTTTGGATGTTTTTGTAATAATCAACATCCATAGTGTGAGGTTGGGACAGACAGACAGACAGACAGACAGACAGACAGACGAGACAGATTCTTTGATGTATACTTCTTGAGGAAATTTGTTGCCACAGTCTGTACACATAAAAAGATACAAGTTCACCTCCATACAAGTTTATATACATGGTATATCCCCCCCCTTTTTTTTCTTCCCAATTGTACCTGGCCAATCACCCCACTCTTCTGGGCTGTCCCAGTCGCTCCTCCACCCCCTCTGCTGATCCGGGGAGGGCTGCAGACTACCACATGCCTCCTCCAATACATGTGGAGTCGCCAGCTGCTTCTTTTCACCTGACAGTGAGGAGTTTCACCAGGGTGACGTAGCACGTGGGAGGATCACACTATTCCTCCCCAGTTCCCTCTCCCCCCCGAACAGGCGAACGACCGACCAGAGGAGGCGCTAGTGCAGCGACCAGGACACATGACCACATCTGGCTTCCCACCCGCAGACATGGCCAATTGTGTCTGTAGGGATGCCCGACCAAGCCGGAAGTAACATGGGGATTCGAACCGGCGATCCCCATGTTGGTAGGCACATACATGGTATATTCATCAAAACACTCACATATGGGTACACATGTACGACTACATACTACAAACCTACGTTCATGACATTCAGTGGGAGAAATTTGCCACAGTCATAGCAAATACGTAGTGTGTAAAATTTTCCACAAGTTTGAGTGCGACACCAACAGAATTTTTCAGAGCAACAGCATTTGCTAAAACTTGCGGGAACACAACATTAAATGAGTTGCATTCGTGCCACAAGATATCACTCTTTGCTATGGTGGGTAATCCCTAAAAAATCTCTTGTTTGGGAGTCGTGGGGATGTTGGCTGAGTTTGCATCCTCACTGGCCAAAGCCACAGCAGAAATGCAGCCAGATCAGGACATCTTATTCCAGAAAAGCTGCCCAAACACAAAAGGTCAGCAAGCTTTGGTTTCAGAATTAAAGTAATACCTTAGTTCAAGGCAACTCTGCACAGCAAGGACAGACGCATGATTCAAGTCATCCCGGACCCTTGCCCTGACATGTCAGACGGAGGATCAAAGGTCACATGGTTACATAACCCCTCACACTAAAGAAAAGTCGTGCAACTGACAACCTACTGGGGTTCGAAAAGCTTTTCCCTCATTAATTGCGGTCTCTGACTCACTGGCAATGTTTTGCTAGTCCTCTGCAAAGCCTCATTAAATCATTGAGTGCCACAGAAACGTAATGTTTTCACATCGGTTATTCCAGCTGATCAGCTACAGAATGGGACATTAAGACACATGAATCATGCATTTAGCTTAAAGGGTGTGTTTTAACCCATTTACTACAAATCACATATTTCACAATACTTCCAACCATTTCCCAAAGCATTTTCCAAAGAAAACTTATTTTGAACAAGTTTCAAGTCTGCAAGTTGATTTCCATGCTGTAGCGAAATGAATGGAAACCAATAGCTGCCTGAAAGGTAGGAAAAACATTCAAAAGTTGAAAGGAAAAAAAAAACCTCAACAATTACGGCATGCTTTGGAAAATGATCAGCAGAAGTGGATTTGTAGTAAATGGACTGAAACGTAAAACATCGGTGCGGTCCTTTAAACTCTCCATTTTTCATTTGATGAGGATAAATAGGTGAGACCAAGGGTGTATGAGTGAGTTTAACATGGGGGGGCGGACACACATTTGCCACTTTGCATCAAAGCCCACCCTACCCCCTTAAATATTAGCTAGCTATAGGCTGATTCCACTGCAGCTATGCCAGTAACACACTGTATGTATAGTGGCATGGTACAACATTTGTTGAATCACAATAAACAGCAAGTAAATAAACAAAATTCATGAAAATATGTACTTCTGTTTATTATTAGATGAGTCCATTAAAAGGTCAACTTGAACCCTTATCATGGTACTACATGGTACTGATCTCTGTTGCCAGGAAACTTGGAAATGAAATGACTGGTTCAATAGAATATAGATGTAAACAAGAATATAGTTATATAGAACCCACTTCTCTGTTTTCATACTGAAGAAAATGGCTGGAATCTTTAGCTGGACTAAATCCCAGCCTAATGATATAGTATGGTTTGAGCAGTGGGAGGGGGACACAGTAAAATGGGGTATCTGTGATTTGAATCCCATTTCCTGCATTTCTACATACATTCAGTGCTGATTCTCCCTGCTTCACCCTTCCTGTCTCCCATAGGCACCTCCACCTCATCTGATCTCTGATATGAAAGTAGTGGACCCAAACAATTTAATTTAGAGAATAATGCTGATGGGAAAACCGGAGCCATACTGAAATCTTATTGGTTGTAGAGACTCTGCTTTTTGATGGATACTTGCTGCGGCTCAAGATGGACTTGTTTTCAAGTTTCACAGGTTAACAGAAAAATCATGCTGCTTTACAACCACCTTAAATACTTTGTCAACTTGTTTTTTTTCTTTTGGAAATACGTGACGGGCTGGTGTAGGGACGGACTGGGAATGAAAAATGGCCCTAGACTTTTTGACTCAGACCCGGCCCACCAACCCCCCCCCCCCCACGATACACCATAAACCACACCACACGTTATGTAAACAAGATTACTGAACAATAACTTTAGTAAAATAGATGTAAAATAGAAAAAAGGGAATGTGTTGCTGTTAGGAGGAAGCTGGCTAGAGGGAGCACATTTTGGCACAATGGCACAGGCAGCAAGGTGGCAAGAATCTTCGGGACCATCTGACCAGTAAAAGAAATAATACAGGAAGAAACGTGTTGGTGAAAAGACTGGTGAGTAGGCAAGTCATAGAATAAAATAAAAATAAACATATTTCCTACCTCCTTAAATTAGCGAATTCTGCAGCAGCTCACTTTTCTCAGCAACGCCATCTATAACCAGGTCACTGTCCAGGGCCATTAAAACGTCTCGCTCAGTAGCCATGAGCATAAAAGCCTCCAGGTGCTGTTGAGATAGGGTGCGCCTGCGCCTACTCTTGATGAACTTCATAGTAGAGAAATCCACTCGCAAGCTACCTGGGTTACTGACAGGGTAAGTAGGCACTTGTAAGCAAGGCCCAGGATGTGGTATGCGTCGGTCAATAGGTTGTGCTAAGAAATACGGTAGCAACACACTGGTCAGTCCTTTCAAGATGAGCAGCTCTTGTTCACCATCTCCACCTCGTCTTCATTTCCTTCAGGCCTATGATCCTCCATAGTCCTGGTTGTAGATTCTTTGATTGTTTTAATCTAGTCTACTGCTCTGCCAGACTCATGCGCTCACTCTGTAAATTGGCCACCGTTGCTCTGCTATTAAATTTGATCAAACATTTACGTAGCTCTCGAAGGGGTGTCTGTCTGTGGGAGGCCACTGGCACTGGATGTTAGCAGACTGACGTTTTTAGAGTCCAGAAAAGCCATGTCAGCATACAAAGTGCCATTACTCAGAAATCGCCGATGGATGCTATCTATAACTGTATCCAGAATTTGATTATGGACAAATCCTGTATGCACTCTCTACCCCAGTAAAAGTCTCATCTTGTACTCTCTCTCTAGTCCGGACGTGGTCTTCTTCTTCGCCACGCCACTTCCGTTACCTAAATGCCCACGCTATTGTTGATGACGTCGGCTGTAAAAGGGCCTACGAGTTCAACATTTCCAAAGTAAAAAAAAAAAACATATTGTAACGTGCATAGATAAGTAGACACGTTGGTCCTTGACTAGCGGGTCGGACCCTTTAGTCGACTGGTTAACGTTGTCGTTTGCGGTGCAGGAGATACGGGTTCGCGCGACGGCATCTCGGACTGCTCCCTGAATTCGCTACAATATCGAAAGTTCGCTGTAACAATCTTTTTTCAACCTTTCTTTTTAATGTCCCACCCCATCCAGACCGTGATTGGTCGGTTCACGAAAAGTGACATTGACGAGCGCTTATGTCAACAAAAGGCACCCAATATAGCTAAATAGCCAAACCCAAACATTGCTTATCTTTTATTTATTTCTGATTTTTCCCTTTTTTCTCCCAATTTAGTGGCCAATCGGTCCCCATTTTAGTTCACCCACCCACCCTCGTACTGCATGCGTTCGCCAACTGCATCTCTCCGGCCTGCAGTCTCGGAGACGCCTCCCCACTTTCATGACAAGACGACTCCAGGCCGAACCACTGCTTATCCCACACACCCAGAGACGCATTCATGTGGCGAACACAAGCCGACCCCGCCCCCCTCCCGAAGACAGCGTTGCCAATTACTGCTACTTCATCGAGTCCGGCCATAGTCGGATCTGACGAGACCGCCCCAGTGGGTAAACATTGGTTATCTTATCCATATTGTAATTCTAATACGATTAACAACAGTGGTGTAAACTACTAATAAGACACGTTAGCCCCTAGCTAACGGGTCTGACCCTTTAGCCGAGCGGTTAGTGATGTCGCCTTGTGGTGCAGTACACCCCGTATCGAATCCCCTACCGGGCAAGAAAATAACCGGTTACAGTGGTCTGGCAGCGCTTTGAGTGGCTATGAAAGCGCTATATAAAATGCAACTTGATCGATTGATAGTGTCTTCTGTCTTACCGCGGTAGCTGCAAAACCCTGACTAACAGTTGAACTGGTATCGTTGGGCTCAATGGGCTGTGTTGCCAGTGCCTTCAGGCTCACAAGGCTGGTGATTGACAGGAAACGGCACCAAATTAATAATTTATTATTTTAAAACATTTGGCTGCATCCGCCTCAAGGGACTTCAACCTCTTTTCTCTCCACTTTTCAGCATCACCTTTACCTTTTTTTTCTCTTTTTGTTAGTCCATCTTGCTCCACTCGTCTATTCATCCAAATGTCGCCACAGGAAAGGGGCGGGGCCAAAGAAACGTTAGAATGGACCGCACCAAACGTAATTGGCTGGGAGAGGCTGGCAGATTTACCCAACCGCGGTGGCCCAGCAACCCACTCACCTTGGCTAGCTAGACGCGTTGCATTGACCTCAATTGTCAAGCGGCCCAGCGGGAAAACTCCCGGTGCTCCAGATGCCCAGTGCGCCGATGACTATTTCGCTTTGCCAGCCAACGTTAGTGTAACCGGTTATTTTCTTGCCCGGTGCGGGATTCGATTCGGGGTGTACTGCACCACAAGGTGACATCACTAACTGCTCGGCTAAAGGGTCAGACCCGTTAACTAGGGACTAACGTGTCTTATTAGTAGTTTATATTAGTAACAGTGACGTTACCTAGCAAGAGTGTATCGATGATGGCTCAGTCAAGCCTAGCATCAATCTAGACAAAAAAAATATGATTATCCTATCAACAAACTCATATTGACTTTCTTTTCATCCCTTCTCCAAAGAAAGAAAAAATTAACTGATACAGCCGCCTTTTCCTTTTTTATGAACTGCCGCTTGTTCATTCGGTGAGAAGATTTTCAAGTGCGAATGCGTGGCACACGTCCGCGCGTCAAGACACCCAATATAGAACTGCGCCCGGGTAGCGTAGCGGTCTATTGCGTTGCCTACCAACACAGAGATTGCCGTTTCAAATCCACGTGTAACCTCCGGCTTGATCGGGGGTCCCTACAGACTGTTAGCCATGTCTGCGGGTGGGAAGCCGGATGTGGGTATGTGTCCTGGTCGGGGCGCCTGTTCGGGTCTGGAGGGGGTATTAATAATAATAACAGATTACATTTATATAGCGTGATCCTCCCACGCGCCACGTCCCCCTGGTGAAACTCCTCACTGTCAGGTGAAAAGAAGCAGCTGGTGACTCCACATGTATCGGAGGAGGCATGTGGTAGTCTGCAGCCCTCCCCGAATTGGCAGAGGGGGTGGAGCAGAGATTGGGACGGCTTGGAAGAGTGAGGTAATTAGCCGGATACAAGTGGGGAGGAAGAGGAGGAAAGAATCCACACAAAAAGAAGTTCACACTGACAATGATGAACTTGTAAGAATTTTAAATCAGAGTATTTTTTAAACAAACAAAACGGTGCAATGGTAGTTACTTTCTAAAATTTCAAAGACCTAAAATAAATGAAATGTAACAAACTGTTATTGCTTAATACAATTTAGTACAGTGGTGTGCTACAAAAAATACTACTTAACAGAGAGTATTTGTTTTATATCTTACCCCTGGTGTCTCTACACCAAGTTCAACAATAGGGACCACAGTAACAAATACAATATGTCGCGGACAGTTGTGGTGATAATGAAAATGGGTGGTGGTTACTTAATTCTTACCAGAGCCGCATTTTTATTTTTGTGTTCATTTTCTGCTGTAAAAAACTTAAACATCCGCAAATTTTTTATTGAACCAAGTCAGTTAAGAAGAAATTGTAACCTCACAAGAGTTTCATAGTTTATGAGTTTGCTCGAAAGTTTACAAGTCATGCCCAACTACTGTAAGTTTCTGATCGCCTCTCTTGTCACCACAAACTAATGGAGCTGCATGAACAGAGACTACAATTCTCAGATGTAGACTTCTTTTCTGAGATTATATAACTGTTTTTTCCTCTACTGTGGTTTATCTGTATGACTGTACCAGTCACACAACAACCACACATTGCGTGGTAAACATCCCTCATTCTCTGTTCTAGTTTTGGATCTTGTGAGGAGAACCAGCCCTGGGTCTCAGGAAGTTGAAGATGTAAATAGATTGGAGTGTGAACTCCAGACAACCTTGGGAAATGGTTTACATCGCATAGTACTGGCAGTTGGATTTCCAACCATGCCAAATGAACACAAGTAATAAATCACATATGACTAATGGGTTATTAACAGTTAGGATTTTTCAACAAAGAAGACATTTTTTTCATATTCTTAAGTGGGATTACTTAAGACATCTGTGTCATTATAAATGCTTAAAATCAACATATAACTAATGAATCTGAATTTCTTTTTTTTTGTTTTTTTTTTTAAATCTGTTGTGTGTTCTGGAATTAACTGGTTGACATTTCTTCTTAATTTTTGTGCCTGTAGGTCAAGAAAGGTTTAAGCAAGCAAATATAGAAATGCTTAAAAGTGTCACTGTAGTCTATAGGAATCACACATCCTCTCACATAGGATTGGTAGCATGACGTGGCTTTAGACTGGAGTGCGCAATGAAGTCATTGCTTCTCAAAACTGTTGGCATCTAACCCCAGAAAAGTTGGCGTCTCTTGTAAAAAAAAACAAAAAACTTTTATCTTATGTAAGAACAGCACATATCGAGAATCAGTGCACATGTCAAATGACAATATATAAACCTTAGTAAAGTCTACCCTGACATTTGTCAAGCAATGAAATTCATGGATAGCATGAGAAATCAATCAGTTGCTTTTGCTGTTAGGGCATAACCTCAAACGTCAGATAGCTTGTTGCACATAACCATCTGAGAAGTCGTCCTTGGAAACCACAGAATAGAGATCCTACAGAGGTACCAACGAGCTGTTCTACGTCACAAAAGACGTAAAGACGCAAGCGCGTCCGCCGTTGTTGTTTACCTGGAGCGGCAGGTGATCGCGCCCTGTCAGTAATTCAATGGCGCCACGACAAAGATTGTCTCGTTTCAACCAATTGATTGAAATCTGTGTTCATTTATCACAAATGCAAAGCTTCGGAGAGTTGATCCGGCCTAATCGACAATAAGGAGTATTACATATCACGCATTATTAGTGTTGAAATAGGCATCATTTGTCCCGAAACCTCAACACAGAAGCTATCTCAACGGGCTCTTACCATTTCTTCTTAACCCCTTTGTTTACAAATATTATTATGTGCAAACTGTAGAAATATCACTCAAATCGAGAGAATATTTTGTACTGTGAGGCAATAAAAAGACGCAAAATTCCCCGTCTGAACGCCATCGGACCTCACACAGAGTGAGACTTGAACTGAACTGTTGACATTGAACTGAACTGAAAAGAAAGGGATACCCTATTGCATTTGTTAAGGTTAAATTGTTAATGTTACTGACTCTATATTGATGTTTTGAGTTGAATGGTGAATGTGAATGTGTTTTCCCGCAAGGTTTAATCTTAAAGGGTCAACTTACCCGAAAAAGGGATTTTAGAGTGTAGATTTACCTGATTCACCAGAAACTAAAAAGAGTTGACTCAAAGGATAAAATCACTTAAACAAAATAGGTATAGCTTGATAAAGTAGACCGTTATCCTAGGAAAAATATAGACTGGTCTCATCTTAATTGGAAAATATAAAATAGATAATTCACTAAACTAATTAGAAACCTGAACCTAAACAACCTAATTGGAATTAAAAAGGGATTCAAACCAGGGATTTAAGTATATCTAAATGTATGGATGTGTGACACATAGCTGTGAATAGTTTTCATGTTCAAGTGAATTTACACTACTTTGTCATTAAATTTACAGCTTTTTCATTTTGTTACCCCAGTCTTTGGTCTGCTATTTTGTTGCTCAACCACTCTTTAAGAGCCTAGATCTGGTCCAGCGTGAGATAGTGACACAAGTGTTACATAAATTTCAAGAGAATATGTTGTACTGTGGTGCAATAAAAAAAGTGTAGCATTTTCGTAACTCATTATGAACGACAATCCATGAAGTGTGAAAACACGCAAAATTTGCAATATTTTGATTTTAGCTCCAGTCGAACAGTAATGGCGGCGGTCCAGTGACGTCACGTTACGTCCTACACGTCGTGAAATGGAAATTCAGCCCTCCCGCTGGGGGGAGGGGTATATATATATATATATGACAGTCAGTTACAGTTGGGGGGGGTATGTAATTACAGGACATAGCCCACTAGATTTAGCATCCTTGTCCTTCCTGGTAATTATATAGCATTTTATTGCTGGCAGGTTATTCTGAACGTATTCAAATGCTTCCGCAATGAAAAGTAGCATACGTCTATTCCAGGACAGAATCAGTTGGTACAGACTTATATTTTAACATGCCGTCAGCATGGCTTCAATAGTAACAGCCTATCAGTGGGGTCGTTTTGTAACCATAAGTGACAGCAGTTTTAACATGTAGCCAAGCCTATAATTTAACGTCCATCTTACCGCTTCAGTCTGCTCCTCATAAATAGCGTTGCTGGCCACTTGAGGATGCTGATGTCCAAACAGCTATGTTGATTTGCGTCCCAAAGACCTGAGAGGGACATTTAGTAGGACGCATTCGCAACTGACGTATGGACACACAGGGGACAACAAATAACGTTACAAAAGTAAGGACATGCCATAGCAATCTCGCAACTAATTTATGGACACACGGAGAACAACAAATAATGTTACAGAGGTGAGTACATGCCATAGCTAGCTAACTATATAATTAGCCTAGTTTTACTCAAGACACTTTTAGGATATGACTAATCCTTGGAAGAAACACCAAGAAACCAAATGAAATTACACCAGGAGAGTTACAGCACCTCGCTCGGAAAAGGGAAACCGGGCCCCCCTCCTGGAGCCAACTGGCGGTGAGGGAAGTCATCAGGCTGAACAATTCAATTCAATTCAATTTATTGTCATTAAAAACAATGTGCAGGCACATGTTAAAAATGAAATGAGGGCTGTGGCTTCACCAAACAGTGCAAGACAAACACAGACAAACACAACCAACACAGTATAAGATGAAGACCAAAAGCATGAAGACCAAAAGCTAAAAAATGAGTTAAAAAAGAGCAAGAGTACAAAATATTTAAAAATATCTAGACATTCAGTGGGTGGCCAGGTTCAGGTGGGCAATAGCTTGTGGAAAGAAGCTGTTTTTGAGCCTGGTTGTGCAGGCTCTGAGGCTCCTGTAGGGCCTCCCAGAGCGCAGGGGGGAGAACAGTCCATGGTTGGGGTGGGTGGGATCTCTGCTGATGCTCAGACCCCTTCGAAGGCAGCGTTTGGGATAAATGTCTTTTAGGAGGCATTTTGGGCTTGTTTGGCCCAGAGGTCTCCTGAAGATGCAGACAGGTACCGAGAGGCCAGAAGGGCTGCGGCTTTGGCGGTCGCGGAAGCAAAAACTCGGCTGTGGGAGGAGGTCGGTGAGGCTATGGAAGAGGACTTTCTGTTGGCCTCAAGGAAATTCTGGCAAACCATCCAGCAACCCAGGAAAGAGAAGCAGGGCTTGACTCAGGCTGTGTTCAGCCAGGGAGGGGAACTGTTGACCCGGACTGGGGATGTTGTCGAGCGGTGGAAAGAACACTTTGAGGAGCTCCTGAACCCGGCTAACATGTCCTCAGTGGAGGAGGTAGAGTGAAGACTCAGGGGAAGTCCCACCCATATCCCTGGCAGAGGTCTGTGAGGTAGTTAAGAAGCTCCTCGGTGGCAAGGCGCCAGGTGTGGATGAGATTCGCCCTGAGATGCTGAAGGCTCCGGACATTGTTGGGCTGTCTTGGCTGACACGCCTCCTCAGTGTCGCATGGAGGTCGGGGACAGTACCTGTGGAGTGGCAGACTGGGGTGCTGGTTCCCATATTTAAAAAGGGGGACCGGGGGAAGTGCTCCAATCATTGGAGCATCACATTGCTCAGCCTCCCTGGGAATGTCTACTCTACAATGCTGGAAAGGAGACTCCAATCGACTGACGAACCTCGGATCCAGGGGGAACAATGCGGATTCCGTCCTGGCCGTGGAACAACAGACCAACTCTTTACCCTTGCGGAAGTTCTGAGGGGCGGTATGAGAGTTTGACCAGCCTGTCTACATGTGTTTTGTGGACTTGGAGAAGGCTGACAACCGTGCACCCCGGGGCACTCTGTTCATTCACATAGAATGGAAGTGAACGGGAGGCTAAAATTCGCCAACGTTAATTTCGTACATGTGACCGTGCCCTAACTTGAAGTCTGGCAAGTGGATTTGCGTATCTCATGATTTGCATACCTTGTGATCTCGCAAATCCAGCTGTCTTGTAAGATAAGTAAGGGCATGCATATTCAGGCTGCTGCAGACTGATAAAAATGTTTTTCTTTAGTTTTTTTAAAGAATACAGGAAGAATTCATAGATAACAAACGCAAGTTGGACAATTGTCACAACTCTTGCCCCATTATTAAAACAACATCACAAGTAATTATCATCTACAAACGCAGATGAATATGATTCAACTTCCAAATAAATTCCGTTTTCCAAACTCTCCTCAAGGAGACAAGACGCCATTGTACAACTCCATTCGGTAACAAAAATGAGCTGGAAACCAAATTAATGGATTTTCATCATTACATTTCCAGTTGTCTTCGTAACAGTAGTCTGTTGTCTTTCATTAACCTTTTTCTTTTTGGAAAAGGATTCATGAAATCTAATCATACACGGCATGGATAAACACTTGAGCATAATTAACCATTTTGCATTGTGCATTTTTGCCATTATCAATGAGAAAATAGCCTCAGGTTA
The DNA here is from genome assembly GCF_029633865.1 of Lampris incognitus. Lineage (NCBI taxonomy): Eukaryota > Metazoa > Chordata > Actinopteri > Lampriformes > Lampridae > Lampris > Lampris incognitus. The sequence continues at coordinate 15,627,257 of NC_079211.1, forward strand.
AGTGTCCACTCTGTCACATGAGCACCCGGTGCCGTCTTTCTCACAAAATCGTTGTGTGATGCAAGTTCCTGCTAAATTGCATGGCTGCTGTTGCAAAGGTACCGTATTGTGCTACATACAAGATTCCACAATGATTTTTCTTAAAATTACTTAGAAGTGCTTGCAAAAAAGAGCCGTTCATACTGCAGAAGTTCCCTTTCCCAGTGTTTTGCCATTACGCAACCCATCTTGCCTAAATGGGTTTCACAACATGTCAGTAATGTAGTGACTATTTGTGTGTAATCATTTATTCGAGAATAACCAGAAATCAGAGACAGACAGTTGTGACAGGAAAAGCTGGCATGACAGACTAATGATAGACAGGCATAACAAAACCAATTTTAATTTCTTCTCGACCTTTGTTTCCCCCCACACATTTCCCTCAGGTGTTTCTGACAAGTAGACGTCCCTGGGGCCACAGGTGGTGACATGTTTGTCAAACAGTGAGGTGACGCCAGACAGTTACGTAAAGTCCAATCTAAAACCAGGGAAAGCCAAGATGAGGGATGGATAGACCTTATGAAAACAACGCTGTTTAACATCAACCCTAAGGCGTACTTCACGCTGACAGGCGCCAGTCACTTGCTTTTGTCACATCACACAGACTTTTATGAGACAGAATTTACTGTTGAACTTAAACTTTCAATATTTGCTTTGGGAAGCAAACAGAAAGGGGGCAAAGGACATGGTTTGCTTGTCAAAGAGTAATCTGCATGTTTAATGTTTACTCATGTAAATATGCAAAATATGCATGATTGAATCTAGAGTTAATGTATGTGAAAGTTACTTATTTTTGTCGTTTATTTAAACCTACATCTTATAAATGTCTATAGCAGTCCTAGTTGTGAACCTATACACATTTTACTGATATACTATAATAGTGTGATACCATATGACACTGACACCAAAACAATATATCCAAAATAAATACTTCTCCTGGATCATCACCTTGTTGTGGTGGAGAAGCTTGCATGTACTAATTACAGTAAGAGCTATGCCATCCGGAGCTTGGCTCCCAGTATAGTCACCCAAGGCAGATAGGTCAAGGGGGAGGTTCCAGATGAAGAACAATCCAACAAAGACCTCAACGGTGGAACTGGCAGAAGACAATGCCAGTCAAAGTGGATGAAGGCTGCAACAGAGGATGGTCCCCGAATCATCTTGGTTCTCCATGCCATTGGACTCTGGCAACCCCCTGCCAATGATTGTGTGGTGGCTGCAAGCATCAGCCACTCCACATAAAAAGCTGTCATGCATAGCGTCCTCCCATTATGCGGTTCCAGGATTGGCCTATATGCCCACCTGATGACCCAGACAGAGGACAGACCCTAACCCCGAGTGACCGCCAATGATGATGATGATGATACCCTGGGTGGCATGGTGGCCCAGTAGTTAGCACTATTGCCTCACAGCAAGAAGATCCTGGGTTCAAACCTCAGGCCATCCCAGGTCCTGTGTGGAGTTTGCATGTTCTCCCCATGTCTGCGTGGGTTTCCTCCAGGTGCTCCGGTTTCCTCCCACCATCAAAAAGACATGCATGTTAGTTAATACTCCTGCCTGTGCCCCTCACCAAGGCAATGGAAAGAAGAACTGAAGTTGGTCCCCAGGTGCTGCAGCTGCCCATCGCTCCTATACAATAGGATGGGCTAAATGCAGAGAACAAATTCGTTGTAACAATACAATTTGTTGTAAGAATAGAATGACAGAATGGCTTTCTTTCTTTCTCTAAATGCTAACACAAAATAAATGTAGATTCTAAGATGCAATGATACATTGACCATAAAAATGAATTATTAGTTGACAAAACACAACAAAACAAAACAACAATTAATGAAAACTAAAAAACAACTTCCCTGCCAGAGAGGTGACATTCCACGTCCCGAGGACCAGTCTGTGATGCCGGAAGTCGGCATGCCCCGGTCTCCACCTTTGCCTGCCGCCCGGCCTGCATTGCACACTACCCTAATGCTCATCCACGCGTTTGATGGGTCCACTGGGTGATGGCTCCATGTTGCTTTTTCGGGCTGGGCCCGACTGGGCCAAGGCCCAGCCATCAAATGCTTGCCAGCTCCAGGGGGGGGCCTTGATTTCCCTTTTTCAGGTGAGGTGCTATAGCTCTGCGGTTGTAATGTCATTGGGTTTCTTGGGAAATCCAGTTTCCCAAGAAACTGGATAATTTGGATAATTGGAGCGCACCCTCCACTTTCCCGGAGGGTGTGCTCCAATTATCAGGGCATCACACTGCTCAGCCTCCCCTGTAAAGTCTACTCTAGAGTGCTGGAAAGGAGGCTCTGACCGACTGCGGACCTCGGATCGAGGAGGAACAATGCAGATTCCGTCCCAGCTGTGGAACAACGGACCAACTCTTTACCCTTGCGGATGTGCTGAGGGAGGCATGGGAGTTTGACCAGCCAGTCTACATGTGTTTGTGGACTTGGAGAAGGCTTACGACCGTGTACCCCGGGGCACTCTGTGAGGGGTACTGCATGAGTATGGCATACCAGGGCACTTGCTACAAACACGCACTGGGGCAGTTTGCAGCCGAGTGTGAAATGGCTGGGATGAGAGTCAGCACCTCCAAGTCTGAGGCCATGGTTCTCTACCACAACATGGTGGCTTGCTCCCTCCGGGTTGGGGATAAGTTGTTGCCTCAAGTGAAGGAGTTCTGTTAATGAGTGAGGGTAGGATTGAACGGCACTCTGTGGGGTACTGTGGGAGCATGGGGTACCGGGGCAGTTGCTACAAGCCATCCAGTCCTTGTATAACCAAAGTGAGAGATGTGTCCACATTCTCCACACGAAGTCAAACGCGTTTTCAGTGTGTGTCGGACTCCACCAAGGTTGTCCCTTGTCTCTGATTCTGTTTGTGATATTCATGGACAGGATCTCAAGGTGCAGCCAAGGAGAGAGTGTGTCCATTTTGGGAACCTCAGCATTGCAACTCTGCTCTTCGCAGATGATGTGGTTTTGTTGGCTTCATCAGAACGCGACCTCCAGTACATACCAGGGTGGTTTGCAGCTGAGTGTGAAATCGCTGGGATGAGAGTCAGCACCTCCAAGTCTGAGGCCATGGTTGTCTACCAAAAATGGTGGATTGTTTCCTCCAGGTTGGGGATGAGTTGTTGCCTCAAGTGAAGGAGTTCAAGTATCTCGGGGTCTGGTTCACAAGTGAAGGTAGGATGGAGTGCAAGATTGACAGGAGGATTGGTGCAGTATCAGCAGTAATGCAGATATTGTACCGGACTGTTGCGGTGAAGAGGGAGCTCAGCCGGGAGGCAAAGCTCTCAATTTACCAGTCAATCTTTGTTCCAACCCTCACCTATGGTCATGAGCTTTGAGTAGTGACTGAAAGGATGAGATCGCGGATACAAGCGGCTGAAATGAGTTCCCTCCGTAGGGTGTCTGGACTCAGCCTTAGAGATACCTGGTTGAGGAGCTCGGACATCCGGAAGGAGCAGAGAGTAGAGCCACTGCTCCTTTAGTCAAAAGGAACCAGTTGAGGTGGTTCGCATCTGATTAGGATGCCTCCTGGGCACCTTCCTTTGGAGGTTTTCCGGGCAGGTCCAACTGGGAGAAGACCTCGGGGTAGACCCAGAACTCGCTGGAGGGACTACATGTCCAATCTGGCCCGGGAACGTCTTGGGATACCCCAGGAGGAGCTGGAGGGTGTCGCTGGGGAGAGAGACATCTGGAGTGCCCTACTTAGCTTGCTGCCACCGCGACACAACCCCAGAAAAGCGGCTGATGATGAGATGAGATGAGACAAAACAACTTGTGAAAAGTCAACCTCAAAGAGCTAATGGAATATGTTGATACTGTTTTAAAAAGAAAGCTAGCAAAACTTTATTTCCCTTCATGAAGAGTCATATTTACAAGTCAAAACTTAAAAATATCAGGGTGTCCGGGTAGCGTAGCGGCCTACTCCGTTGCATACCAACACAGGGATCGCTGGTTCGAATCCCCGTATTACCTCCGGCTTGGTCGGGCATCCCTACAGACACGATTGGCTGTGTCTGCGGGTGGCAAGCCGGATGTGAGTATGTGTCCTGGTCATTGCACTAGCGCCTCCTCTGGTCAGTCGGGGCACCTGTTCGGGGGTGAGGGGGAACTGGGGGGAATAGTGTGATCCTCCCACGCACTACATCCCCCTGGCGAAACTCCTCACTGTCAGGTGAAAAGAAGCGGCTGGCAACTCCACATGTATCAGAGGAAGCGTGTGGCAGTCTGCAGCCCTCCAGGGTTCGGCAGACCGGGTGGAGCAGCGACCAGACGGCTCGGAAGAGTGGTGTAATTGGCCGGGTGCAATTGGGGAGAAAAAAAGGGGGTGGGGGTACTTATAAATGTCAGACACTGACCCAGATTCCCACACTTGGAGCGGATGTAAAATGGATATTGTGTGGCGGACAGTAGGGGCTATGCCTCTCACCCAGCAGGACTGTGAGCTGGGGGCGTGGTTTACGTTCCCGGGCTCGCTGGTGCAGGGTTGTTCCTGCTGTAGTTTGGTTTTTGGAGCTGAGGAATAAACTTCAAACTCGCCTTCGTCTCCTGTGTTTTTCCTCATCCTGCCACAATATTACCTTTCGTTTCAAAGTCACAGAAATGACTTCAAATTTACAACCAAACACTATTGGAACCAAAGGAGAGGAATCTCAGTTTGTTTGTGTCATGATGTTAGAGGAGAGGGCAGGTGCCTTGTGACATCCTTAAAAGTGTCTTAGAAGGTAAAATGTGTTCTTGTGTTTTTTGTCGGGAGTTTGTTGCTTTCCTGGGGATGTTGTGAACTTTACATTACAGCCGGTTAACCTGCTCCAGCCCCACGCAGCTATTGTGGATTAAAGGGTTGTTTTCTGGTGAGCATGTAACTATTCTATCTGCAGGGAATGTCACAAGATTACTGATTTTGTGTTTTGTTTGTTTGTTTTTGTTTTTTTCAAATGACAGGGCAGGCCACCCCTGTTTGTTTATCCTGCTTTACGCAATTACTGAATTCCAAGGATTATTAACTTCAGATGGGTTGCGCTGCCCTGTCTTCCAAAGCCCACACACCTATATCTGGCAACGGTTTAACGTATTCTCTCAAGTATGACCCGTAATGATGCAACAGAGCTGATGTTGACGCATGTTTTCTTTAATTAGAAGGTTAAATCTACGCTCGGTAATTAAATGTGTTATTTTGCAAGTATTTTTGAAGACAGCAGCCAAAAATATAAAACACAAATTCTTTCAATAACCACTGACAACCTAATCCTTATAATTCAGTGTTGGAAGAGTTTTCATTTGCTTTGGGCTCTACCCCACCCCCCCCAAAAAAAAAACACAATACAAAACATGTTTAAGGAAATACCTTAATGATTTGATATAAAAGTCTTAAGAAAAAATGTTCCCGCTTTTTAACCTTTGTATGTAATTTCTGGTATTTAGTAGGCTGCAGCTTTTTGCATTGTGTTTGAAAACGAAGGGAACATGACTGGAAAGTCATATTTTGACATTAATTACAGAGGCAGATAATTTTAAGAAATTTCCTGTTTCCTCTTGTTTTGAATGACAACCATATGTATAGGGCAGACTGGGGATTGTTGAAACAGCATCACTTTCACCAAGAAGGGATGACCTAAGAATCATGTGCTCAGTTATGACCACTTCCTTCCTGACTTGCATGTGAAATTGCATAACTGTGTGAAGTATGCAGATTTTACAGCCAACACACCTGATTTTCAGCCAAGAAAGTATTTTTTTGGACCAAGTCCATATTTTGATAAATACTTGTACTAGATTAGAGAGTAGTCCCTTAAGTAAAATGTGAGGCATTTCATCTATGCTAATTTCAAACCACCCTGCTACTACAGCTAGCTAGCAAATGGGTGACAGGTTTGGATTGTTGTAACACCTTTTAAAAAAGTGTTACAACGAACCCTGAAATGACATCTAAACACGTTTTGTCTAACCTACTCCTTTTTCCAGCATGCCAAGACAGTGGGTGAGAAATGTCTAGTCCACACGCACACGGGTATTTTTGAAAACGGGGTTTTTCCTCCTCCATTCTTAAAAAAAAAAAAAATCCCGTCCACACAAGCACTGTTTAAAAAAAAATCTCCGTCCAAATGAAAGCGCAAGAACACATGCTACTCATCACAATGAATGCGCTGTCAAGAGCATGCCAAGCCGTCAGGCGGCAATATAACGCTAACCCTAAAGTCATGGTAGCCAATCAGAAGCCTGAAAAAAAGTCAATGTGCCTAAGGTCCGTTTTCCCTGTCAACAGTGAAAATGGAGATTCTGAAAATCTCCACCCTGGAAGGAGTTTTCCAAAAGGTCCATTTTCAGTAACCTAAAACGTAGTTTGCGTAAGTTTTCAAAAATACTCGTGTACGTGAGGACTAAAGGGTGTAAGATTTCTGCATTGTGTGCATGGAGCCCTTTGGAACTTCAGAGCACAAAGAAAAATGGATCAGATGTGTAAATTGCACGTTCTGGGCCCACGAAGACTGCACCCCATCTGGCAGACCTACATATATCTGTCAACACTTCCTATGTTCTCTAAGAAAGTCCTTCTAAAGTTAAAAAGATCAGCATTACTATCAACAGCAAATACAAAAACAATGACACTTCCTCGGTTAGCCAAGTAAATATGTTCTCGAAGAAAGTCCCTCTAAAGGTTTAAAAGCATCAACAACACCTCATTATTGTGGATTACAGTCATTCCGAAAGTGATTAAAAAGTCAGTGGTGAGTTCTTTTTGTTCTTGGTGAACCACAGGAAGATGTTGAAGTGTTGGTACATGTGCAGTAAACTCGTTTCGATGAATATTTTGTGGTGTGGTCTCAATTTTTAATTCTTCACGCTTTCTGTTACAACTTACCCCAGGTTGTTACAATTTGTCCTGGCAGTGGGGCAGTTTGTAACAATAGAAATCCTTGTATTTGATATCAATTAATGTTTTATGTGATTATAATTGGAGAAGCTGGAAACATTGCTACTTGTAATAGACAAATAAGGGTACTTTTTTTTTTGTCAAAATTTGAGCCTTCCAGCACAAAAATTCTGCGAGTTATAGATGCTGAGACAAAAAGTGTTCCAACCATCCCCGGTCTCCCCTATTCATGTGCCCACAGACTACTTTTGCCTCCTTAAGTCTTGATTTGGGACTCTTGCGGTGGGTTATGAAAAGCAGTCTGAACATTTCTTAAATTCTGACAACTTGATTTTCATGCCAAAAAAATGTTCAGTGAAGACAGGGACAAAGATGAAAAAGAGTTCTGGCACTGTGTCTGAAATGTTTCTGATATGTGAATTCTATTGTTAAACACATACTTAGCAATACATTCTTGTGTATTATGCATATTATGCGTATCTGTCCCCCAAGAGTCTAACAAAACATGTTATCCTTTGTTAAGAATTAGATCAACGGGTTGGTCGGTTCCCCTCAGTGGGTCATTTACAAGTTAAGATTAAAAATCAAGGGGCGTCCTGGTGGCGTAGCAGTCTATTCCATCGCCTACCAACACGGGGATTGACGGTTCGAATCCTCACGTTACCTCCGGCTTGATTGGGCGTCCCTACAGACACAGCTGGCCGTGTTTGTGTGTGGGAAGCCGGACGTAGGTGTGTGTCCTGGTCGCTGCACTAGCGCCTCCTCTGGTCGGTCAGGGCGCCTGTTTGGGGGGGAAGGGGGAACTGGGGGGAATAGCGTGATCCTCCCACGTGCTACGTCCCCCTGGTGAAATTCCTCAGTCAGGTGAAAAGAAGCAGCTGGCGACTCCACATGTATGGGAGGAGGCATGCGGTAGTCTGCAGCCCTCCCTGGATCAGCAGAGGGGATGGAGCAGCGACTGGCACTGCTTGGAAGAGTCTGGTAATTGGCCAGATACAACTGGGGAGGAAAAAAAAAATCAACAGAAAGGTGGTCCATCCATCCATTATCTGAACCGCTTATCCTGCTCTCAGGGTCGCGGGGATGCTGGAGCTTGGGCAACAGGCGGGGAGTTGAACTTTGCCTTCCTCTCAATTAGAGGCATGTTAATACTATCAAGTACAAGCTGTGTGTTGATTCATAATGTGATTCTAACGCGTTAAAAAAAAGTTTGATTCATTAGAAACAAAATCATGTCAATGAAATTCTAACGAGGCATGTGTGCACACTGAAACAGCAAAGTTTCCACTTCCCTTGCCTACTTCCTGCTCTGCCCCATAATAAAGTGACTGTATGTAGGAGTGAAGGCAGGTGAAATAATGCTTCAGCGGGGCAGTTTACATTCTGTGTTTATAACATGACACGTTTTCTTGCCAGCCACAACTCATTAACACACTCACACGCATAAAATAACACATCTCTGCCCCGAGTTTGTGCACGGGACACGTAAATACGTGAGAGGTTATGAGTCCAGTGTTTCCTGTGGAATTGCCACGAGGTCAAATACTTCTGCAGCATGGTCATTTTTAACTACGTTCACAGGAAGCGGCTTTTAAACTCTGCAACATATTGTTGATAAGTCCAAGATCGTTGGCATGAAAGGGTCAGAACATAGCCGCTGGGCATTTTGGACGGATCCTGAAAAGCCTTACTGTGAACTCGCAAACACAACATGTGACTCAACACAGTCTACTTCTCATTACTGACCGTCATAGCGACGTCAATTCATGCGTCCCAACGTGATTAACAGTGAGTTTGAGTTTAACGCTTTTTGATGGCTTATATTGGCATAATTGGGGCTGTGATTGATGAATGTTAACCAACATCATCCATCAAAACAATTTTTTTAAAATTTACGATATGCATTCACTAACAATATCCGTAACACATCAAATATACATCGATTTGAGTCTCTCGACAATGAATGTGACCCCCTTTGATTGGCCTACCGCCTGTCATCAAGACATACTTGTGCTTTGGAGGGGAAAAGGTATCAATTTGCAGTGGCGGCAAATACACAAACGGCATTCCCAGCTGTTGCGTCCAGGGGACCGATGGGTCCATCCAATCCAAGATGCATAGGCAAACTCCATAACCCTTTGCAACGACATAAACATCGGTGCAGCGGGGCGGGTGATATACATAGCGGTGATATCAGTTTGACAGCTTTCCAGGGAGGAAGAGAGAAAAGGTACATGCTGTACATATGTCAGATGCGGAGCTATAGGTTATAGCCTCATGTTGCTATATGAAGTAACGTCAGCGGGTCTAAGTTGAGCGCCGACTAGAAACGAAAGACCTCGAGAGAGAGGGTGAAGTGGCCATATTGGGTTTATCACAAGATGTTGCAGATTTGTATTGCATGGGTGCTGGCATGCAGTGTGTCATCACTCTGGGAGAATATAAATATCTCTGTGCTGGGGAATATACAGTGATAAAAGCGGTATCATTTCATTTCGTCATAGCATCCATCAGTGTCTCGGCCATGCCTTACGCTCCCAAACATCAACAACAACAACAACAAGCTTTGTTTACCGAGTGTGTGCCATCCATAAGGACTGCAACACAATGTGCTTAACGCCACGTAAAAAGATAAGGCAAACAGCGAGAGAGGTAGTTCAAGGAAAAGCAACGCTGGAATGTCAAGTCTTGGGAGTCCTCTTAAAAATATCTGCTGACGTCAAGACCGTTTTCTGCAAGGGCTGCGCGAGCGGTGCAGAACACGGCGTCCTGCTTCAGTGCGGCGTTCTGGCAACAGTGAGGCCGCGGTGGCAGCTGATAAGCTTGGAGTATAAACATAACCCCGGCCTATGTTCAGGAGCACTGCCCCCATGCTGTGTCACCCTGCCGGCGACCGGGGCAGGACCAGACTTAAAATGACTTTGGTCTGGGAGCAGAGGACGAACACACACCAAACGCAAGCAAACAAACACAACTGGAGTCAAAGGTGTACCACACGCTCACGTTGAAGCCAAATATAGAGTCCCGATCAAGCGGTCGATGTATGGGCACATCCACATAAACACCGACAACACTCACATACGCACGCACACACACACACGTGCATGCACACACAAACACACTCCCATTCACTTGTATGCAAACACAAGCCCCCTTGTACTGACATGTACCAGCTCAAACACACAAAGAGGGCATCTTATGTTGCAAAACAGGCCTTTCTATCTGGGCAGCTATCAGATAGAAAGGCCTGTTCTGTGGTGCCGTGTCCCGTTGTGTGGATGGGGACTCTTGTTTGAGAAAACTGGAAGCAGAGCAGGAGCTTGCTTCTCTCAGAAACTTTGGCAGGTTGCAACCTTCACTCGAAGTTTCTGCCCCTCGGCAGAAGGAAATTGTCTCGGAAACATGAGAAACCGCAGCGAGAGATCAAGGGGCTGACCTTTACCATGGCGTGCCACGTTAGCATCGTTGCATTTGGGGTTCGTTAGGTTTGATTACATGAGGAAAATATATCGTATGATTCAAATGGCTTCAACTTGTCTCTTGTCAGAAGGGCGGGAGAAGGACTGGTTTGGAACTCAGTCATTTTGAAGGTTGAGTTGAAGGGTTTTTTTTTTTTTGGAAGGCTGCAGCGTGGCTTTAATTTATCACAGCTCTTCATAAAAAAATACACATATGCTGCACATACATACTTATTTTTTGCACACAATGATAAAAACAGGAAGGGACGTGAACACAAACGAACAGAGACGACGTTATTCTATGGATATTGTCAAATTAGTTCGATTTCATGGGTGGCCTTAGTTCAAGTTTTATTGATTGTCAAGTTGATTTGTACAAAAATGCAATTTAACTGTTTGTGACACTCGCATAAGAGACGCAAAAGGACAAAATGCAATGTTGGAAATTGGGAAGAAGTAGACCGGGTGTCCAAGAACAGCTAGAAAGGACTGTCCAAGACCAACTGTGTCTGCATCACTAGTGTAATCAGGTGGGCAATGTAAAAGGCTTTAGGCAGTGTCAGCGAGTAGTAAAACCAATGCAGCATATCCAGCACAACATGAAAGCTGTTTATCTGGTCATCTCAGAGTACAAGCAGGCTTCAGTACTGACCTTGTGAACAGGGTTTTTTCTCAGATGGACTTGCGGTCTGATCACATGTCAAATTGTGTAACAGCACTTTATGAATCATGGCAGGATGAAATGTGGTGAAGGCTCACATGATAGTGTCAACTATTTGCCCGATATCACACAGGATTGTCAAGTCGTTACGCTCCATCTTCAGTCTGACATGGCCTCCGCTCTCACCGGTTTCTGGGGGGGGGGGGGTCCGATCTCCCTAACCAATCAGAGGCCAGCGTTGGGGAGTAACTTCTTACAAGTAACAGCGTTATGTAATCAAATACAAAAAAAAAGCAAATGTAATTGTAACCCATTACAGTTACTGACAAAATACGTAATTAAGTCACAGTTAATAAACAAAATGTTGGTAATTAAAAAGGGGTTGCATCCTAGAGATTTCCATAAGCGCCAGCTGTCGGCTGGATGACCGGACATTAAAACATTTCCAGCTGACTACTTTCTTATTGTGTTTTCTTTTTTTTTCTTTTTTTTATAGCGAGATGCTTCTCGCTCTATGGATGGTACTTTGCATCCAATGGATGGTACAATATGATATGAAAGTGAAAGCTACACCGTCAATCACTGCTTGCTTGAGTGTACATGCTCTGCAGTTACACGAGTAAGCAGGACAGGCAATGAGGCCACAAATTTGCAGGGCTTGCCAACTTAAGGACAAATGGTTTTCTGCTTCTTTCCAGCAAACAAAATAGACACATGGCTTTTGTATCCGGCAATTGTATCCGGCTAATTACCCCACTCTTCTGAGCTGACCCGGTCGCTGCTCCACCCCCGTCTGCCGATCCGGGGGAGGGCTGCAGACTACCACATGCCTCCTCCGATACATGTGGACTCGCCAGCCGCTTCTTTTCGCCTGACAGCAGTTTCGCCAGGGGGACATAGTGCTTGGGAGGATCACACCTGAATAGGCGCCCCTACTGCAGCAAACAGGACACATACCCACATCCGGCTTCCCACCCGCAGACACGGCCAATTGCGTCTGTAGGGATGCCCAACCAAGCCGGAGGTAACACCGAGATTCGATCCGGCGATCCCTGTGTTGCTAGGCAACGGAATAGACCGCCACGCTACCTGGATGCGCATTGTGCTCTTTTTTTTTAAACGCTGCTTCATCGATGTGGAGTGTTTTCCGTATTGCTCTGAACGTCAGTCATGCCCCTGAAGCCTCCCAAATCAGTAAAGCCCGTGTAGTTTTATTTCACCTGTCACGCTCTAAGATATGTCCGCTTGCCTGTGAGATCATACTAACTAGAAAGTCCTCCTTTTTCTGAGCAAATGCAAGTACAGCATCCAAGGCCCGATATACACTGAGTGACATAACAGGCGTCCTGAACATGAATGCTTGTGATTCAGTAGCGCAAACTACACGGGGAAATTGCCTCCAACCATTTAGAAACGCGCTCGGAATTATCCATACACCGTGTAGGCTACAATTACGGCTAATCTCTGAAAATTTCAAGGGACGAAAAGACCCCTCATTATACTGCCAATTACAGTATGTAAGGAGCGACGTGATGGCTTCCACAGGTTCAACAGTTGTGTTCGTATTACCCGTTTAGAAGTCACACCCCCGGGGTTTATGTCTCTTCACATGTGACATAGATTCGTCTTTCCCGTGGTTATCACGTGAGGAATGACAAGAACGGCGTCAATCAAAATCAGATGTGGATGTAGGCCCACAGAGGTCTGCCGCTTCATCCCTCTCACTGTGTGTATTAACAGCTTCGTTCTTCTATCATATTACAGAGAAGTGGTGGATTACTGAACGGGCCCAGGGGGCCTAGGGGGCCCCTAAGCCAGAGCCTCCGTGTGAAGTCACTGTTATTATCTCTGCATTTCTTGTCACACGGTCCAAGGGCTTAGTCATTCGTGTCAATAACAGGCCCCAAAAGTCTGACTAAAAAAAACAAAAAAAACTGAAGGAGACTGCAGGTGAATGTCTGTCAGTCAGTCAGTCAGTCAATTTTATTGGTGTAGCCCAATATCACAAATTACACATGTCTTTAGTTAACACACTGCTGGTGTTAACTGTGTGTATGTGGGCTGTAAATCCTGTTGACGTACAGGTGAATTTAGTTATTGTGCTGTTGGCTGCAAGTCAGTGCACCTGCCCTGCTGGGCAGGCGGGCGGGCCGGCGGGGGGCTTTTACCCGTCTGTGTTCAGGGGCCCATTGTCTCATAATCCGCCTATGCCACCCTCTCAGAGGACTCTGTCTTCCTGCTTTAGAAAACCTGCTGGTCAGTTTATACAAAATGATAAAAATATTTTCTTACCTCAATAATGGCATCCATATTACAATATTCTGCTTTTTTTGTTTGTTTGTCTATTTATGTCCATTCAACTTGATAGATAGATAGATAGATAGATAGATAGATAGATAGATAGATAGATAGATAGATAGATAGATAGATAGATAGATACTTTATTATCAAAGAAATTTTAACTCATGTAAATATAAGCCTATACGATTTGCCCTACTAGTCCTATTAAAAGTAATAGAGACCCTTCTAAATAAAGCTGCGCAGAGAGCAGTGTAATAAATGTTTAAAAGTTTCTGACCATATTTAAAAAAAAAACACGAATACAGCCTTAAAAATGTGTGATGGACAAACTTTAGTTCACGTCGTTGAGCAGCAGCAGCCCCCCCCCCAACCCTCCAACAAAAAAGGGAAAAAAACTGCAAACTGTTTGCACATGTGTGTGTGTGCACATAAGTGTGCAGAAATATGAATACTTACATGCACACAGTGAGTTACGCAAGTATGTGTGCCAGCCAGGTTATATAATTGCATAAGGTTATTCCACTAACTGCATTATCCATAGCTTTAAATCAAATCACGATGTTCGGGCCTGTGACACGGGGTACTGCTGCTGGTTGTGCTCATAGGAGTGTGTGTCTGTGTGTGTGTGTGTGTGTGTGTGTGTGTGTGTGTGTGTGTGTGTGTGTGTGTGTGTTGGTTTAATGTGTAACGGGGCCTGTCACAACAAACGTCTCCTTCAGAGCAGTTTCTTGGAATTGCATTGAGGTGGTGTCTCAGTAAATAGCTCTCAGATGCGATGGACATGGGCTAGACATTATGATGTCACAGTACACCACTGTCAATGACAGGAGCTGAAACCTCTATCTATGGTCATGACTTTTTCAGGAAGTGACACGCTGGCTGCCTGTTACATGGGTAGGTTTCTATTCTCCAGGGCTTTTTTTTTTTTGCCCTCCAATTTCCATGATAAACAGGATGTACCTGTTGCACAATAGGTTTAATACTAAAGAAAAGAAGACGTAGGGTCACACTACAGCTAAAACGATGCTATTTTACATATTGATTTAAACTATTATTATTGCTGTTATCACTGTCTTATATTTTGATACAGCTAAATCCCCCCCCCCTTTTCTCCCAATTGTATCTGGCCCCACTCTTCCGAGCCGCCCCGGTCGCTGCTCCACCCCCTCTGCCGATTCGGGGAGGGCTGCAGACTACCACATGCCTCCTCCGACACATGTAGACTCACCAGCTGCTTCTTTTCACCTGACAGCAGTTTCGCCAGGGGGACATAGCGCGTGGGAGGATCACGTTATTCCCCCCAGCTCCCCCCTCCCACCCGAACAGGCGCTGTGACCGACCAGAGGAGGCGCTAGTGCGGCGACCAGGACACATACCCACATCTGGCTTCCCACCCGTAGACATGGCCAATTGTATCTGTAGGGACACCCGACCAAGCCAGAGGTAACACGGGGGATTCGAACTGGCGATCGATCCCCTGTATTGGTAGGCAACGGAATACACCGCTACTCTAGACACAGCTAAATTTAATTCAATTATATCAATTTACAGTTCTGCTTCAAAATGAGATATTCCCCATCTGAGAGACCTGTAAGATGACCAATATGATCCAAGTCAAATGCTGCCTTTTTAATTCTTGCATTGACAAAGTATCACTTCTCAAAACGAAATCACAGCAAACTTTTATATACGAAGTAATGGCGACAGCAGCTACTGCTTCTTTCCTACCTTGCTACCTACTAACCTACCAACCTTTCTTCCTTCCTTCCTTCCTTTCTTTGTGCGGGTGCCGCATTGCACCAAACGCTGTTTGCGTCACACCCTAATCTTTGCATCTTGCTGTTTATGTTGTGTGTCAGTGTGAGGGACAAGTCCATGATGGCAAATCGGAGCTCTGTCTCTGTTCTCACGGGGAAGCATGAGGCCATCTGCAGCACAAAGTATGTGAGTCACACGAAGGCCACCATCCAGACTCACGTCCCCTCATCCACCCACCTTATACCAGCCGTTCACAGTGAAGGCAGTCGAGAGTGAAAAAAAATATGCAACCAAAGACAACAAACACATGCAGCAGGGTCATGCACATGCATACACACAAGGTCTCAATTTCTCTTGCTTGCTCTTTCTAACAAGGGCACTAATAAATAAGTAATTTTCAACACACACATGCACATAAGTGTCCACACAGACACTTTGAGGGGAAGGTATATTATTAGTTTCTCTCATAGCATCGTAAAATTAGCCCCAAAGAGCCCCATCAGCGAAGGGAAGTATTCGAAAATGTAACAGCTGAATGTGAAAATATGACAAATTACGTGTGAAGTATGAGAATTTATGACCCTTTTCGCCGATAGCTGTACATACTGTACCAGTTGGATGGTTGCCATCTTGGTTTAGCATACCGGCAATGCTTTGCATTTACTTTTCCGCTTGACTGCTCAGTTTACAGTCCTCTCGGATGGCCTCTTTGGAGTTTCCATATGTGCGGCTTAAGGAGCTGAAAGGAAGCTGAAGCATTGATCAGAAAGGTTGATGGCATAAATTTGAACTGTTTCTTTGAATTTCATTGCATAAGAACTAAAGGAGGATTTTTCAGGGCAAGATATAAACCAGTATGAACTTCCCCGCGTTGTACCCATGAAACACTTGAACACGCCAGTTTGTCTTGCATGTTGTTGTTGACCCTGAGGTGTCCATCAAAACTCAATGCATGAGGCAAACTTTAAAACCTTTCTACACAAGAAGCCCAGCCAAAGACAGATAACCTGTACCCGCTGCGCATGCCATGGTGAGTCATTGCCCTTGTAATGGAAAGACAGCAGCTGTGTTTGGCAACAGGCAAATGCCCTGGCTGCTGGCACGGCGTTTGTTTTAGGCTGTAACGCACCTCCGGACGAGGGAGGCAGGGAAAGTGGCACGGCTGAACAGCCTGAAAGACAAACAATGGATGCGGCCCACCGCCCCTTTTTGCCGATGCACGGCCAAGAACGTCTGGTAGCAACAGGCCAATTCTGGTTATGTCGGACATTGAAAGTCAAAAGATGGACAAGGCCAAATCAAGCAGGATACGTGACCCTGCGGCGTATAAGTAGGTCACATCTGTCTCTGTCCGACAGGGACCGGCTGATAGAGGAACAAATGTGTGTTTGCGAACAATAACATCAAAAATAAAGGGCGACGGAGAGAGTCGTGCAAAATTGCCCGCTGACACGGTGCTATTTGCTTACGTAACATGCATGGTTTGGGAAATGGAGCGGAGCGGAGGGATAGAGGAAAGACCTACATCCTCAATGCTCCTGAAAAGGGGAAATCAAGCAGGAGGAATAGCCTATAAGCAAAGTAAACGGACAGCGAAACCGGCGTCACTGAAAAGCTGACCTGAAAATGTCAACCGTAACCAGCAACTATCTCGTGTTTTTATTTATCGAAGGCACAAAGAGAATTTTCTGCAAAAAATAAAGAATTCCCTGCAAAGAAAATATAAAAGTGTAACTTTTATATGTGCCCCAGAGAGACACACCTGCATCATACAAACAGAGACCAATGCAATCTTAATGGTCGACAGATTCGTCCATTGCTCTGTCAAGCAAAATGGAGCGCAAGATAGCGGCTGTATATTTTCTCAGCTTGTCCCCTATTTCTCGGTGGTTTCTAAAAAGAGGACAACAAAATTAAAGACCTGGCTGAGGCTCTGACCTGAGCTCTTGGCTGAAATGTGTTGCTTTGTATTTTTGGTTTTTTTTAGAAGTAAAAGTCAAACAGGAGTTTTTCCCATGAATCTCACAGCAGACATGATGAGAATTCAGTTTCTTATGTAAGCCGGCTGTTTCATGACTGACTTGTCATGCACTGGAAGTCCAGTCCACTTCCATACTCGATTATGCTACAGAAGCCAAATGCCTGGAGACCAAGAGGTTGAATTTGCTGATTTAGGTTCATATTTCTTCTTTTTTCCCCTCTTTCGGTTCACTGAGTTCATTCTTTACCCAAACAACTTTTTTTTAAAATTTTTTAATCAAACCAAAAATAGAAAAGGCTTCAAGAGTTATATTTATTTATTTTAGTTATATTTATATATTTATTTAAGGCTAAGGGGTATGGATGTGTTTAAGTGAATATATCCATTCATTCAAAATACTCTTATGTCCAGTTACCTGGGTACCAGTCTGCAACCGTTTAGGGGGCGGGATATTCAAATATTCTGGCTTCCCACGGCCAATCAGATACTAGTGTGGAATGTGGCCAAGCCTGTGTGTTACATAACATTCAAAGCAGACAGACCCCCGAGCAGCGACTGTCTACAGCTCACTGCAGACTCAACACGCTTGTCACGAACCGCTTCTCACTCATCAGGTTACATGTGTGCGTGTGTGCGCGTGGGTGCATGTGCGCGCGTGCATGCATGCGTGTAAGCCTGTGCCTATGAGTCAGCCCACTTCCTTGTGTACTTTTGATCGAACCACATTTCACTGCATGCACATTTTAGACTCGGTTCAGTCTTGACATTACAATTAAGGTCAGTAAATAGAGCACGCGATGTTACCCAGATTACATAAGCAAAACCTGTTGCACACAGTACACTCTGCAGAAAGTATAGGCACACAGAAGTACTAACAAACCGTCTTTAAGACTGCTATCTTTTACGACAGCTAAATTGAGTGCAATATTTTCGACAGCAGCAGTCCACAATCTGACATTTCATGACCTGATTTTAGCTTGGTTCAGAGTAATTCTGTCAACATTTTTGCTACTGTTATCTGAAAATTGTTTTCTACCTAAAACAAAAAAAACAAAACAAAAAAAAAACTATGAAAAAATAAGTGAGGCAAAAAGTAACTGGCTCGCCAAAATTATTCAGCCTCAAAATGAATTCTTAAGCATTGCATCAACAATGATGAAATTATTATTGAATTTCGACACTGAGCTGTCATTGTTTGCTAGAACTGTTGAATTGGGTATTCACCCAGGCTTTGGTGTTATAGCAGGCAGACATTTCCTGGTGCCTTATGGGGGATTTTTGCAGTGGGGTTTTTAACCAAAAGAAACAGAATCACAAAAATTCAGGGTCACAATGTTTGTTGAGGGTTAGAAAGAGAGGAAGCCGTCATCTCAGCTGCAGCAGCAGTTTAGCGGTCGAGCACAATGGCTGCACGTATTCCCTATGGCGTGGGGTTTTGTTCATGCCGCTATTATCAGGGTCATGGAAATGTTAATGATTTGTTTTCCAGGCTGGCTGACTCACGTCTGGGACTTTACGGTGCAGAGATTGTTCTGACTTTGTGCGGGTTCTGGCTAAGGTGTGCTGATCAGAGTGGTGTAAAGCTGTGTGGATGACGTGATGCAGAAAAGGGACCATAACAAGGAGGATTGGTTATAAGCATTTGTTAATTAATGAGTTATAACATCCACTGATTCGATTCAGACTTGGAAAACTTTGTCTATCACGACAAGAAGATAGAAAATTTACTTTTGACATGGGTTCACAATATAGCACATGAAACAGGCATGGACTGGCATAGCGTGCACACACTGTAGTAGATAAAGGTATATAATAGAGCGAAAAAAGTTAAGAACGGATTGATGAGGTCACCTTGGTTGACTGTTAATTACGCTAATAGCAGATGGAATAAAAGCCGTTAAAACATGTTTCCTAGGCAAGTGGCACTTTGAAAAGGCAACATGAGAGAAGTAGCTGACAGGAGTTGTATAAGGGGTGTGAAAAGTCTTGCAATGAGCAGGATTTCCTCAATTAATTCATGGATATTTATAACCATCCATCCATCCATCCATCCATAATCCAAACAGCTTATCCGAATTCAGGTTAAGGGATGCTGGAGCCTACCCCAGCAGTCATTGGGCGACAGGCGAGGAGACACCCTGGACAGGCCGCCAGTCCATCACAGGGCCCACACACACACACACACACACACACACACACATACACACACACCTAGGGACAATGTATGGCCGATTCACCTGACCTACATGTCTTTGGACTGTGGGAGGAAACCCGAGCACCCGGAGGAAACCCACACAGACAAGGGAGGAGAATATGCAAACTCTACACAGAGAACGACCTGGGATGATCGACCCAGAACTTCTTGCTGTGAGGTGACCACGCTAACCACTGTGCCACCGTGCCGCCAATTATTTTGCCAACGTTTTCCGATTCAAGCAAGATCAAATCAAGATAAATTTAAATCAGATATATACTGTGTCATTTGTAGATCATGTATTTATAACCAATTAATTGTTCATAAGCAACCATTACAGCAGCCACCTGTAATGTAGGCTTATAACTGATTCTGGCACAAAATTGTTAATGCAAGTTGTTCATTAGACTATTGAAATTAAGCACCCATATTTCAATTTTTTTGAACATAATTGATCGACTGATTGATCAGAAACCACATTAAATCATTAACACTAATACTGTCAACAATATAAACCAAAAAGTATCTTTGAGAAATCTTTTTTTTTAATGTAAACTAGCCAGAGGAAATGACATCACACTTCAGAAGAAGTGTGAGGTGATGACTAAATATACAATTGAATATATAATTATCCATTAAGTGTGGATGGATGGCAAAAACAATACCAGAAAAAGAGCATAAGCCAACAAAGTGCAACAAAAAGTTTTGGATTAAAACATAAAAATCCATTGATTTGGATGCTTTGAGCTGATCTGGACTGAAAGCAGGCTCAGTGCTCCAAATTAAGAAAATAGGGACTCTTTAAGAACCTGGAGGTGTTGAGGTGTGAATCAAATGCAATCCTTTTTTTTTTAACCAGGACACCTCTCTGCAGAGTGCATCAAGGATGTAGCTGAGTCCTCAACCCTAAAAAGAGGTGGCTTTCATTTACTTGAAATCCCGGCCGTTTCCTACTATCTGGTCAACAATAGGATCTCACAGAGATACACGGATGAAAACAAACCGAGGAAATATTCAGAATCCTCCTGGCTTGTACTCCTGCTGCCTCAGCTGTGGCGTGAGGCTCACAAAGCGCTATTCAGGTCTGAATTTTGCATTTTTCAAGGAGTTTCCTGAGGGAAAGCTATTCTGGCTCGATGTCAAGACAAACATGGTCTCTCACTCTCGCTCTCTCTTTCTGTGTCTATGTCTCTCACTCGCTCTCTCTCTCTCCATCTCCTGTGGCCACATGGAGTTTCTGGCCGTTAGTTGGACAGGAAAGAGCATCAGCCGAGTCATTTCCTGTCAGCTGTCAAAGCACTGGTCACTCTTTGAAAGGTGGGTTAAACCTTTTATATGTACTGCTGATAGAACTGACCCAGTTTAGGCCAGCTGTTTCTATAATCAGCTGAGGTTGGCACATCTGGCTTAGGGCCGTACTCAAGTATGGACCTAGACTGGACTCGGACTTAACTTGGTGTCAGCAAGAGCGGACTCATGAATTTAATGTACTTTTTTTTTTTAAATGTTATTTCCCTGAGGAGATTAATTAATTAATTAATTAATTTCATTATTATTAGTATTACTATTATTATCACTGTTATCATTATTATTATTAATAATAATTTATGCCTCTGAAACATTGGAAAATAAAAATTTTAATCCTCTCTTGGCAGAGGGGGGAAAAAAAGCCTAAATGAATAATATAGTGAAGTGAAGTGAATTTCATTTGTATAGACCAATAACACAAATTACAAAGCGATACAAAATCCTGTCCTTAGACCCTCACATCGGATAAGGAATAAATCCTTTAATAGGAAGAAACCTCAGGAACAGTAACAAAGGAGGGAGCTCTCGCCCAAGACAGAAAGACGTGCAATGGATGTTGTGTTTACAGAATAGAACACCATTTACACAACACAACATTGAAAGAGGATAACAGAATTATAATGGAATTGTAAGATATATGAAGAATATGATGAGGATGATACCAAGTAGTGTCCAGATGCCACATGAACAGCCTAGGACCTGAGCCATGTGACCACCATCAATCACCATGTAGACCCGACAAGAAGAAAGACTACACATGGACACAGGGGAGACTCACATCACACCAGTCACATACATCGGCAGAACAGTGCCTGGTAAATTCATTGAGACAGAAACCTACCCTTCATGCAGTACAGGCCGTGAAGTACTCAATTTAAAGGCAACTAATTGTAGGCTAAGGCAAAAAGATGAGTTTTAAGGCCCTGCCACCTGCTGACTTTTTTTTTTTTACTTTGGGTACACACAGAAGCCCTGTATTTTGAAAGCAAAAGGCACCAGATGGAATATACAGTTTAAGGAGATCAGACAGGTAAGATGGGGCAAGCCGTTTAGGATTTTATAAATCAGCGGAAGCACCTTGAAGTCTGATCTAACATGGATAGGAAGCCAAAGAATGAAGGCAAGAATTGGTGTGATATAGTCAAATTTTCTAGTTTTGGTTAGGATTCTAGCTACAGCATTTTGAACCATCTGAACACTTGTAGTACTAGCAAGAGTCAGACCTAAAAAACAGAACATTACAGTAATCAAGTCTGGATGAAACAAATGCATGTATTAGAGTCTCTACATCAGCCACGGACAGGAAAGACCGAATTTAAGCGATGTTAGGTAAGTGGGGGGGGGCAGTATTGGTGATTTCTTTAATGTGCTTATCAAAGGAAAGGCTGGGGTCAAACATAACATCAAGATTTTTGGCTGTGACACTTTGTGAAATCCCAGAGTTGTTGAGCGTTACTCTTACTTGATCAGATTGGTTTCTGTTTCTAATAGGGCCAATGAACATCTCATTTTTATCAAAATGTAAAAGCAGGAAATTTAGTGACACCCAATTTTCACAGGAGCCAAGCGGGTCTCTAAATTAATAATTTGAGTACTGTCATCAGCACATATAGCTGACTATCATCCATATAACAATGGAAGTTTATTCCATGCCTGAGTATAATTTGGCTGAGAGGCAAAATATAAAGAGAGAACGGTAGCGAGCCAAGAACCGAACCCTAAGGTATGCCATATTTAACATCAGAGAATGTCAACATAATAATATAATAGTAGACACACTGTGTTCTTCCAGATAAGCAGAACTTAAGTCAAGAGGGAGCTAGGCCAGAGACACCAAAATTACAATTTATTCTGTCTAATGTCTTGATGCATGCTCAATAATCCAGGTAAGAAAATCAAAGAAGGTTGAATCTGTTCATCTGGATACGTTTATTGACAAATACATTTCATCATTCAACTAAGTGACATCTTCAGTCTGAAGATGTCACTTAGTTGAATGATAAAACATACCTGGCTTCCCACTCACAGACATGGCCAATTGTGTCTGTAGGGATGCCCGACCAAGTAACACGGGGATTTGAACTGGCGATCCCTGTGTTGGTAGGCAATGGAATAGACCGCTACACCACCCAGACGCCCATGCTTATTAAAATTAATTAAGCAAGATAGATGGTTGATTTCCCAGCAGATAAAGCACGCTTGTATTTCAATAAACACTCATGCTAAGACAGGTAAAAAACTTCCAATTTTGATTTTTGCCATTTACATTTCAGTATCTTGCAGGGCTGCTTAAGAGCACGTCTCGTCGTTAAACCAGGGTGTAGGTCTCTTTAGTCACCTAGCTCTGGTAGTGAGAGGTGCAACTGAATCGAGGAGACTAGAGAGGGCCACATTCAAGTCGCTAGTGAGATTTTTATCAGAGTCTGTCTCTACAGTGAAAGCAGCCAAGACTTTAGGCAGCTGCTGGACAAATGCAGCTATAGTGGATGGCCCAATGTGGTGAGTGGAAATTACATCTGTGCAGAAATTAACAAGACACGCCACTGATGCTTCAAATTTAATGAGAAAATGATCTGACACAGCAGATGTGATTTGCAAGACAGTCAGATCAGAAACAGCTATCCCTTTAGATAAAACCAAATCAAGGGTGTTATCACTGCAATGAGTCGACTCTTGAACAAACTGAGTGAACCAAAAAGTATAAACAAGCATCAGAAAGGCTTTACTTAGGGGGTCACCAACCTTATTCAGATGAATATTGAAATAGCAAAGAATTAGAATCTCACCAGAATGAGTAACAAGACATGAGATAAATTCTCCAAATTCTTCACCAAATAGTGAGTAAGTGCTGGAAGGTCGATAGGGTATCACAATGTGGACTGAACAGAGTCTGTTCATGGCAGAGGGAGATGGACTTAGAATAAGAGTCTCAAAAGATTTGAATTTAGTTTCAAGTTTAGAAGTTAACTTTTAAACAGACTTGTATATTAAGGTGACACACCCACCTTGTTTATTTGCCTGAGCTACATGGACATAAGTATAGTCATGTGAGGAAGCTTCATTTAAGGAAGAAAAACATTTGGTTTCAGCCATGTTTCACATAACCCAATCATATCAAAACTATGTTAAAGAATCAGATCATTTATTAGTAAGGCTTTGGTAGACAGTGACCTGATATTTGTAAAACCAAATTTAAGCATCTTGTTGCAGTAATCAGAAGTAGACAGAACTTTAGAGCTACCACTAGATGAAATATTAATTGGAATTAGACATCCACTCTTTTTTTATTTTTTTAGTACTTTTATTAATCCCTGTGGGCCAATTCTTTCTGCATTTAACCCATCCTAGCTGTGTGGCTAAGAGCAGTGGGCAGCCGTCGTGCAGCGTCCAGGTACCAACTCCAGTTTGTCTTGCCATGCCAGACAGCAGTATTAACCCTAGCATGCAAGTCTTTTTGATGGTGACATGGGGGCAGACATGGAGAGAACATGCAAACTCCACAGAGAGGACGACCTGGGATTACCCCCAAGGTTGGACAACCTCAAGGTTCAAACTCAGGACCTTCTTGCTGCGAGGCAACAGCGCTAACCACTGGGCCCCCATGCCACCCAGAGTATTAACCCTTGCATGCATGTCTTTTTGATGGTGGGGGAAACCGGAGCACCCGGAGAAAACCCACTGCAGACAGGGGGAGAACATGCAAACTCCACACAGAGGACGATTTGGGATTACCCCTAAGGTTGGACAACCCTGAGGTTCAAACTCAGGACCTTCTTGCTGTGAGGCAGCAGTGCTAACCACTGGGCCCCCATGCCACCCGGAGTATTAACCCTAGCATGTATGTCTTTTTGATGGTGGGGGAAACTGGAGCACCCAGAGAAAACCCACTGCAGACACAGAGAGAACATGCAAACTCCACACAGAGGATGACCTGAGTTGACCCCCAAGGTTGGACAACCCCAGGGTTCGAACTCAGGACCTTCTTGCTGTAAGGCTACAGCGCTAACCACTGGGCCACGATGACGCATTGTACCCTGTATTATTAGCTAACAATTTTGAAGACCTACACTTTGGATGATGGGCAATCACACTTTAGGTAACATTGGGTGCTTGGATCTCTAGATTATTAGGTGTTTCCTTGGACATTTCACCACCAGCAGCGGTAGGAATGATTGTTGGATTATTGTGATTCACACATTTAGGAGAGGAGAGCTTGGGAGCAATTGAGCAGGGAAGGGAGAAGGTCTCAATATTAAAGATCTAGCTGTCAATCTGATAATCTATACTATCAGAAATTATCTGACTACACCTATTGACTAAACTATACATATTAACTAAACTAGTTGACTCCAAATCCGTACTAGGTTTAAACCTAGCAGGCTCTCTAATCACCTGCAACCAGCTGAATGATAAGTCCCTAGTGTCAAACTAAAGATAGACAGCTAACTATATTGCTAGATAAAACAGCCGCGGTGTCCCAAGGATGGTGAATACTGTCCACTTTCAGCAGGTAAGGGTGGCCCAAGAAAAAAAGCCAGTTATCAACAAAACTGAATCCCTACTCATTACAGTAATGTGCCACCCAGCGGTTCATTGAGGTCTGCCTACTGTACATCTTATCATAATCCCTCACGGGTAAGGGACCCGTATTATTGGTACTGACATGAATGACAAGGTTGCTGCTGAAACAGGAGCAGGAAAGGCATGTTGGATGGTGGGACTAGCAATAGCTGAACTAGCAATAGGGCTGGTGAGGGACGAGAACCGGTTTGCAGTCGGGAGAGGTGGCTGCAGAACAGGCCACACAACCGGTGGCTTGATTTTGCAAGCTTTCCCACGCTGGCAAACAGGGACAAATTCCGCCGCATCTGCCAACAAGGCTGAGCTAGTGCTAAAAATAGCAGGTCTGCTGTCAGGCCCAAGACTATCTGGAGTGTCCATCACGTTTAACGTTATCCTAGTCGAAAGAAGTTGCTCTAACTCATGGACACATCTCTCTAGTAGAGACAACCAATCCATACCTGCGGAACAGTCACCCCACACCATTATTTTAACAAGGCTGCTTTGACTGCAAATGCAATAAAGCTAACTGCTAAGCTAGGCTAAGCTCGAAGCTAGTAAACAGACTGTGAATGAAAGGCTGCCCACTAACATAAGAATTATTTGAGAAAGAAAACTAGCAAATCTAGCGATAAATGAAGTAAGCACTGAAAATAGCGTAAATACTAGGACAAATGAAGAGGTTAGAGCAGAATATAGAAGAGAAGAGAGAGTAAGAGCATAAACAGAAAATTATTGATCTTACAAAGCTGAACCTCACCAAGCCAAAAGCCAGAAGTCCGAAGAAAAAAACGCTGTAGGCTAACAGCTGACTGTTGGCTTGTAAGAGCACGCTCAGCAGATCAGAAACCAAACCCTAAAATAAAGCTAACTGCTAAGCTACGCTAAGCTCGAAGCTAGTGAACAGACTAGGAACCCAATAACATTAATACTAGCTGAAAGTCTGAAGAGCAAATGCTTTAGGTTAACAGCTGACTACTGTCTTGTAACAGTACGCACAGCAGATCAGAAACCGAACCATACAATAAAGCTAACTGCTAAGTTAGGCTAAGCTCAAAGCTAGTGAACAAACTAGGAACAAAGGCTACCCACTAACACCAGTCATTTGAGATATAAAACTAGTGAATCTAGCAATAAGATTAAAACAATAACTTGTTTTAATTATTTTTTAGAACATGCATTTAACCCAATCTTTTGTAGTTTTTGATGTGTACAATTCAATTCAATTTACTGTCATTAAAAACAATGTTCGCTATGTCATGAAAACGTAATTTCCGGGGGGAAAAAAAGTTTATACTGACGTACATAGCGATTTTCTTAAGGTGTGTATGCACATTCAACTCAGATATTCTGATTTTAAGTTTTTTCCATAAACATTTGTGAATACATTTTTACACGTTTACTGGCACTGGCAGCCATTTTCAATCTGCTTTCACCACAGTTTGCAATGCATTCATTCAACCACTCGTTTTTGAGTCTATATCTGGAAATGCCCCATTTAGAGGGCTATCTGGAGGCGCTAGATGAACACTACCCCTCCATCCCAAATAAAATTGGGACATCCAACCCACATTGGATGGTTAGGACTGAGTGGTAAGGCTAAGGGGGAGTACTGCGATGGGGCCTTGGTCTTGCCTTGGGTGGTGTTGACTACAAGGCTACATCTGCTCCTAGTAACATTAACCCTCATGCAGGGGGACACCTGTCTTTATAGCTGTCAGAATTGTCTAGTAGAATTTGCAGACCACTTGAAACCCCACCCATTTTCACACCTATGCACACCTGGCCAATGGCTGCAGACAGAGGGTGTAGACTTCATGCTGTTGCTTTCGAAATTTACACACTCAGAACTCCCAAACCAAACATCACAAAGGAGCTTTCCAATGTTATCTGACATTATGAACAACACTTTAAAGCATACAGCGGGCCGAAGGCACAAACCACAGACTCATAACATCCTTAGTTTGAATTGATCTCCCAACTTTTATTGATTGGCTTCATCTGACTTCTCTGATTTTATATCCACAGCGGAAATCCCATTGTTATCCATCAATGTCTTCTTGGTTGGGGCATAGTGATCAATTACTCCCCATGTTCATGAAGTTCATTAATTTTTCCTCTCTATTCACTTTTAGGATCTGACAGGATTTCATGTGAGTGGGACCGTTTTTTGCCTTGCCAGAGGTGATTTGCTACATAGGTGCCAACTAAGATAAGTGAATTTAGGGCAGAATTCAGTGCTCTGCTGACATTTACACACAACAACTTTAGGTTATGGCATGTGACATGCTTTAGCGATCGTGCCAACTGACCTAGTTACATTCACATGCCATGTTTTAACTTCGGACTAATCTCTGGATATAAGGTCATGTGGGTCACAGATGAGAGAACATTCCTATTGACCATTGTTAGTTTAAACATGTTTGAAAGATATAAATGCAGCGGGGCACGTTTGATTTATACAGGACCAACACAAAAGGAGGATTAAGGTCATGGTTTTGTAACAGGTCTTTTTTTTTCTTTTTTTTTTGGTCTTCCCTCTTTCTGTCCCTGCACTCGTCCTTCATCCTGGACCAGTATCTCCATTCACACATTCTTCTTTGTAATCGTTTAGTTTCTGGATTTGCCGTAAAGGTTGCTGACCGAATTAACTGCTTTACCAGATCTGCTTCTCTTGCACTGTCTTATGTGTCATAATAGTAAAATATTTATAAATATATATATTCTTTATATTACTTTCATGTCTGACATAAGGGAGACTTCATAAGTAATGTCTAAAGGAAACTCTCAACTAACTGGGTATTAAATGTGCAAAACAGTTTTTTTTTTTCAAATTTACTTTTGTCTGGTTAATTTTCCATCCAGACAAGGTGGAAGATCTGCACCAAGCATCCATTCTACATTCATTAGACATTAGCTTTGCAGCAGTTTTCTTCAAATGGTAATCAGAGATGAATGATGGATGAATGAATGATGGGGGATATGTACAAAACTTTGAGGATGTACATGGAATACCAGAATGAATCTGAAGAACTACGCATCTTAGATTCCTTATATATCAAAGCAAACAAACATTTTCACCACTTCACAGCCTAATCGCTAATACGCATTTACAATTTTCTGCAGTAAAACAGTTCTGCAATCACACGTTCATTGCCAGGTTGTGTTTGTTTCTGTGTGATCTGAGCCCTACGTGAGAGTGGATTAGGGGTAAATTTACTTCTCTGTAAGACCCTACGTAATACGCTTATTGGGGTTTACCAATGAAACTAAGTTCATTTGTAAACAAGTGTGACCTTTCCCATGGCACAGGAGCGCCAGTGCCACACACCAGCATTTGGGGTTTTGCCCGATATGGCTCAGTCATTAAATACACACTTCAACATCGTATCTGCAAAACAGGTTTCCTGCCTACCGTAACCCACAAAAGCCTTAAATGAACAGTTGTTATTGTGCACAAAGAATGACTGAACACCAATTGGCCGTGCACCACCCAATATTCAGGGCTTTATTTAGAGGATAAATTAAGAGGGAAAAATATCCTCGGGGCACGTGAAATGAGCATTGTTGTCAAGGTAATGGAATTTAAAGGCGTGCCCTGAAGACCATTCCATCTAATTGACTCAGCTTGTTTACAAAAAAATTGAATAAAATAGATAAATAAATAAAATGCAGCAATGAAAAAGGGAAAGGGTTTAATTCTGTATAAAACGCTTTTCAAGTTTTATACCTCTTTCAATTCTATTGCTGGTTGTGGCGAGTAACACTGAACACATGTGCAGCGATGACGCCATGCCTTCTGGAAATAACTCAAAGGCTCCAAAATGTTTAAGTCCTGAACACACTAATGTGCATCCCATAAAGCAAGTAAATGAATATAGCTGCTGAACTGGCAGAAAGCGCGTTTATGTGAATTGAGGTTGCAGCTTGTGCACAATACTGGGTTTGTGTGCAATAGAGGTCTGAATGGCGGTGAACGTGCGATTTCTCATCAGCTTTACAGCTTATTTATCATGCACCATATAAGTTATTGCCAAACCCCAGTTTAAATGCCAAAATTGAACCCTCGCAGAACGCTAGTGTAAACGGTTCAGTCTGTTCTAAGAAAAACAGCTATTCTTTGACCCACATATGAGATAGGGTTGAAGTTTGTAGGTTGAGGAGCTACAGACATCATGTGTTTACAGTGTGTGCAGACAAAGAATGTCATTCTTGTTTGGAATGGTACTTCGTGTTATTAGCTTCTGCACGAGTAGCCGTGTCCTCACAGAACAAGAGTAGAGGTCCTTGTTTATGCTCGCTTGGACCGCATCACGGGGGGGGGGGGGGGCAGGGTGCTGATAGTTGTCTGCAAATGTCAACTGTTGATCACTACTTTACGTAAGCAGGGATGAGTCACGGAATTGCGCTTTTGCTGAAGTGCGGCTTTGTCTCGGGAAACAGTGAGACAAAGAATGAAACGAACTGAGACATTTCCTTAGCTCGCAGTGTAAAGGCGTGAGAAACAAATGGGATGACCAGCTGCAGAAATGTTTGGGGCATCATCCGTTATACTTGTAGTGAGAGAAAGTAGCCTAGACACCAAACAAGGAGGTATCCTAACCTGTCGCTCAACTTAGCACGTTTTTTGCGACATCATCAGTACTAGGGTGTAACAAGAAGAATCAGAAGGTAGCTCATCATACTCTTTGGCTGGGTAACCTAACTGGTGTAAACTAGAACACCATTGTGGTAATCCTGGCTGAATTCAGTGTTGTAGCACTTTTTTTTAGCTATTTTAACATACCACTCTGGTGTGAATGAATAATACCCTTTTCAAATGTCAAGTTTCAAGGTACAAGCTTTACATACTTCATATTAAACTACATGTATGTATAATAGTGGCTGATGATCAGAAGTTCATTCTTGATGATTTGCACTTATCACTGGTGAAACTTCATAATAGGACATAAAGATTTTGCCTCTGTAATGTAAAAACATAATTTCTCATCATCTGTCCATCCATTATCCTGCTCTCAGGGGAGACACGTGGAGAAAATGCAAACTCCACACAGAGGACGCCCTGGGATGACCCCCAAGGTTGGACTACCCCCAAGCTCGAACCAAGGACCTTCTTGCTGTGAGGCGACCGTGCTAACCACTGCGCCACCGTGCCACCTCTCCTTATCATGTGTATGATAAAATAGTAACAGTGCACAGACCCACAACACGTGTATCACTTTATCTAAACATTTTCACAAAGCAATATCAAAATATGCACATCTGCATAATTTTCTTGCTGCCACTTGTCACCATAATTCTGGCAACATGAACAGCCATAATGCATATTTGTACCCATATCAATAATCCAATTCCAGTGTTTGACATGAATAGCTGCCATGTGTATTTGTACATCTCTGTGTTTGTTCTCTCACTGCCTTGGGAAATGCTAACATTGCACAATGGAACATCTGGTTCAACCTTTAAACTCTAAATAAATATGCAGTTACTTTTTTTATACATTTTCTTGCCTCAGTGTCAACACTATTTACTTGTCTTCATCATTTTTGTGTTTTCTATTTGTCTGCTGCTACATTGCGCAATTTCACCCTCAGATGATCCTTCATGATTCATCTGCCCATCTAGGACCGTTCTCCTGGTTGAGTTTTGAGGAAAGATAAGAAAGGATGCTGGGATTTCGTTCTTTAATTTGATCCCAAGAGGCAAACACAAAATGTATGTCACATCTGATTTATAGAGTACAGCTGCTTGCGATTACATAATAACATCTATTTCTGCACCCAAATCTGTGCGGATTAGTAAACTAAATAAGTGGTTTGGATGGATTTCCATATTGATGGCGTGCCGGTCAGAGGTTGGTGGTGTTGAGGCTTTGGTGTACTCTGTGTGGTTTGGGTCAAGTGGCAGTGGAACAAAGAACTTACATCACTGCCAGCTATGAGTGAGCTTAACCTGTTTGGCATAGCGACGGCCAATGCAGATACGTAAACTTTTATTTAAAGGGACATTGCACTCAAAAACAAGCCGTCTCTTACTCCCTTGCTTTAACTTGGGACTGAAAGACCCTATATCCGAATATCTTAAATGTTTTATACATGTCAACCGATTTAAGAAAAAGACAATTTAATGTGTGCAAATGCTACATATAGTATATATATTTGGAGCAGCACAGTGGCACAGTGGTTAGCGTGGTCGCCTCACAGCAAGAAGGTCCTGGGTTCGAGGCTGGGGGTCATCCCTGGTCATCCTCTGTGTGGAGTTTGCATGTTCTCCCCGTGTCTGCGTGGGTGTCCTCCAGGGGCTTCGGTTTCCTCCCACAGTCCAAAGACATGTTCAGGTGACTCGGCATTACTAAACTGTCCCTGTGTGTGTGTGTGTGTGTGTGTGTGTGTGTGTGTGTGTGTGTGTGTGTGTGTGTGTGTGTGTGTGTGTGTGTGTGATGGCCTGGCGGCCTGTCCAGGGTGTCTCCCCGCCTGTCGCCCAATGACTGCTGGGATAGGCTCCAGCATCCCCGCGACCCTGAGAGCAGGTTAAGAGGTTCGGATAATGGATGGATGGATATATTTTTGGAATGGCATCACTGAAATTATCCCCTTTTGTTGACGAAATGCCTTTGTTCTTTTTTTTTTAAGAAGAGCACCATTACTTTGGAGATTTTTACTGATGAATGTGGGTAAAGCTTTACTTTCCAAAATGTTTGTCAGCTTTTAAAATGAAACTATTCAATTTCAATTTCTCATCCTGGAGTCTTTTCAACATTTATACACCCTGACCAACAGCAGGGAATGAAAACAAAATTTCCAGGAAAGATAAAATTAATTTTCCTCGTTGTGCTTTTACCTTGCCTGGAGGGAGGGGGGTTTTGGAATACAAGGATCTGTTCTCCAGCCTTTTAATATCAATACAAGACCGAAACACAAAGGAGGGAGAGACATAACGTGTCCAAAAGGAAAGACGACACTTAGCCTCTGCAGCTTTGCTGATCTTTTCATACGTAGGTAGCGGCAGGGGGGAATGTTGTTGTTGGATCATATTCTTCAAAACAAGATCTTCTCTAAACAGTGCACCTCGGCCTGCTTGTTGGCATTTCAATCACACGGAGGTCAGCAAACCGATCAACAGCGCAGCTCTTAATCTTCTGATGTAACATTGATCTCTGTCGCTTGGCACAGGGGAAAATCCTATAATACTCCACACTGGAGAGGCCCTGGCGGTTCCTCAAAGGATTCTGGTCTGTTGAGGAGGAGGTTAAGGGGCAGCTAATGCTCCATTGCCTATGGAAATTATCTGCAAATGTTTGTACGTACGGGTTCTACAGATGGACAGAAGGCACTATCTCTTTATCGTTGACCGTCGGTTCAAGATCCATCTAGCCATTCATCCATTATCTGAACCGTTTATCCTGCTCTCAGGGTCACGGGGATGCTGGAGCCTATCTCAGCAGTCATTGGGCGGCAGGTGGGGGAGTCAAGAGCTTCAAGTTCCTCGGTGTCCACATTACCGAGGACCTCACCTGGGAGGAACACACCAGCTATGGGATGAAAAAGGCACAGCAATGCCTCTTTCACGTCAGGCGACTGAAGAAGTTCAGCATGGGGCCCAGGATTCTACGGGCTTTCTATAGAGGCACAACCGAGAGCATCCTGACTGGATGCATCACCGCCTGGCATGGGAACTGTACTGCCCACAACCGCAAAACACTGCAGAGGGTTGTGGGGGATGGCCCAGGACATCAGTGGATGCGAGTTTCCCTCCATCCAGGACATATGTAATGGACGTTGTGTCAGCAAAGCCCGCAGGACTATCAAAGACCCCAGTCACCCCAACTATGGACTGTTCCAGCTGCTACCATCAGGCAAGCAGTACCGCAGCCTCAAAGCCTGGACCAGTAGGCTCCAGAACAGCTTCTTCCACCAAGCAACCAGGCTTTTGAACAAAGAACATTAAAG
Organism: Lampris incognitus; assembly: GCF_029633865.1. NCBI lineage: Eukaryota > Metazoa > Chordata > Actinopteri > Lampriformes > Lampridae > Lampris > Lampris incognitus. The sequence continues at coordinate 15,660,336 of NC_079211.1, forward strand.
ACACTAAGCCTGGTGCTGGACTGACTGGTACTGAACTATGGTATTCAGCAGATAATCAGTTTACACACACACACACACACACACACACACACACACACACACACACACACACACACACACACACACACACACAAACACATGTAGCTTGGCATACACAAACACACACAAATATGCAAACAACTATACACACATATGAACATGAAGGCTGAGCCTACATACACACAGCACCTTACATACACCACACATTATTTATTATTATTACTGCTTTTTTGTTTTGTTTTGTTATATTATTGCTATTGTTGCTGCAGTCTTGAGGAGCTGAAACACCATTTTACTCTCTTGTACATAGAGATGTAACAATAAAGGATCTTGAATCGTGAATTTTCCCTTGGTGTGGCACACTCGCTACTTCAAGGCCCCGCTGGTTATTTAGACAGCTGCAAATCAGCCCAGTCTAAACTGTATGCTGGGTTTATAGCAGATTAAGTAAACCAAGCTGCATTTGTGCTGGTCGTTGCGTAACGGACATCTGATGAAGGATACAGTTAAGGCTGGGTTTCATCCATCTTGTTGCTCTAATCAGCCTTGGTGGGGTATCATTTTGCATTTGACCACTGGAAGAGACCTCCCCAACACACACCGTTGGACAATAGCCACCAGGCACTGAACGTGCGTTGACTTTATTCAGCATGTCTGCGGAAAGAGGCAGTGCCAGATCTCCCGGTGACACACATGTGCTGAGTTGGATTTTCAGGGCTGACCAGGGCGCGACCTACTTTCCGCTCTCTTTATTTCTTCCTCTTCAGCGAGGCCTGGGAAAAGAGCAGTTGATTGAACTGTGTCCAACCAGCGATGGCTCAACACCTCCAGACGCTCCCGCCCTGCTTTCCTGCTTCGTGCGATGGGGAGAACAGACCCGCCCTCGGGGCTCCCTGGCCTCTATTCTTGGATAGTGGCGGTTAGAAGTTGTGGGCAATGCAGGATTTTCTTCGTCAGTCTCTCTCTTTCTCGCTCTCTCTCCGTCGCTCTCTCGATTATGGGTTTCCCTCCACCACTGTTGCCAAGGCAGCCAAAGTAAGCCGATATATGCAAACACAGACAGTGACCGAGAAAGATAGAGATAGAGAGAGAGAGAGAGAGAGAGAGAGAGAGAGAGAGAGAGAGAGAGAGAGAGAGAGAGAGAGAGAGAGAGAGAGAGAGAGAGAGCGAGAGAGAGAGAGAGAGAGAGCGAGAGAGAGAGAGAGAGAGAGAGAGAGAGAGAGAGAGAGAGAGAGAGCGAGAGAGAGAGAGAGAGAGAGCGAGAGAGAGAGAGAGAGAGAGAGAGAGAGAGAGAGAGAGAGAGAGAGAGAGAGAGAACGTGGAAAGGGAGGAAAATGAGACAATCCTACTCTTAGTCATTAGTCTCAAAATAGCACTACCAGTAAAGGGTTACGGCTTTAATGTTGCACATTGTGCTCCTGATGGTTGCAAGGATCAATGCATACACTGTGAGAAGAAGACAACGGTCTCCCCCGGGTGTGTTTTGTAAACACTGGGCTTCCACCCCCCCCCCTTTCTCACTTTTCTCCCTGGGAGTTGGGTCGGGCTGAGCAGGGCAAAGACAATATTGGCGGCGGCTACTCTCTTGGACAATGCTCTACAGATAGAGAGGCTCGCCTGCCTGGTTTACCAGACATGAAGCGTGAGGGACTCAACACGCAATGAGCTCACTTCTTCCAAAAATGTGAGCCAAGTGCCGAGTGAATGACTGGTATTTAATGATACCTAATCCAGCAAGCGCTGCGGGGGTGGGCGGGGACTTACCCACACTCTCTCTCAAAGGACAAACAGAAACACTCACAGTACATGGCACTGTGTCTGGGTATTGATGGCACTTGTAATAGGGTAACTTCAGAAGGGTGATGTGAGGATAGCTCCTTATAAGGCCAATACGTCTGGTGGTGTATGACAGGACCAAAGATGGAACCCACAGCATTTCTAAAAACATCATCAACTGCAAAATCCAAAGCGTTTCAGCACTTAGACAGCATATTGCACACATAAACATGCAGATAAGAATGATATTTTCGCAGCTTTTGTCATACATCGACGCACGCCCTCCTCTATATGACGACGATCAGATGTGATCCAAATCACAAGACTCATCAACCTCTCAGGTCTGCGGGAATTAAAGTGTTACCCCCCCCCTCCAATCTTCGGCTTAATGGAAAGGGTGTTGTGTGTTATGTAATGCATATACAAATGCTAACATGTTAAGGCATCGCTTGGGTTTGAAAATAGATGCTATTTCATGCTCACTTAACCGATCGCCCGCAGCTGTTAGCAGCACAGAAACAGTACACCCAAAACTATTTACTGGATGAAGTAGTTCGAAGTAGTCTCGCTCGAACATAAGATTTGTTTAGATTGACATTTAAATGTCGTTAACGGTATCAGTTTAGAACCCATAAATACCATTAAACGCACATGCACACACACACAGTTTATGTATCCTGTGTGTGTGTGTGTGTGTGTGTGTATGTGGTGTATGGTGTTGTGTGCTTGTATGTACGGGTATATGAGAGATGAAAACGATTTGGCACTATCCCAGCCATTGAGACGCGGTGCAACATCAGCCTTCAAAATAAGCGTTTACAGTAATGTGCGGCCCCGTTGTGCTGTTTCATTTAACAAGCCATTACCCAATCACCAAGGAGTACCATCATTCAATTTGCCCAATTATGTGTGCATCAGTAACGCGATTTATATGCCGAGGACAAGTGTGGTTATATCAGCAACCAAATGTGTGCTACGGTGCAGCAAATTAGAGACGACTTGCATTAATTTGGCCTGATTGCACTACTTAGATTAAGGGGTGCGTTGAGTAAATTAGAATCAAATCTGCAGGCTCTGCTGATTCAGATTATCAATTTACCTTCTTCAGCATTTGAAAGGCAAGCAATTGGATTGTGAGTCATTTACTGTGCAGTAGTAATGATGGGTTTCCACAAAAAGATCCACAAGCAAGAGACATGAGTAACGTGAAGAGGTAGGCTTCTACTTAGGAAGGGTGTGCATTTATTGATCATTGTCAGTATGCAAATCCTTGTGAGTATGAGAATACCTGTGTGCAGTGGCGGTTGGTGCTAAAGATTTTTTTTGGGGGGGGGGGCGCAATTTACCTTGGCGCAGCACACCTGACAGCTGCTTTAATGTCCACAGAGTCACAGAGCTATTAAGAAGGACAATGTAGCCTATAGATTTTATCAGGGTTCGTAGATGGTGGATGATTGACAGCCACGAGAACTGTCCAATCACATTAGCTCAAAAAACATTAAAACAATACCAATTCGCTGCCAATAAAAGTGGGCGTGTCTGGGGCGCACAGAACTGCGCCCCATGGCAAATCTGGAGAAACCAATTATACAGCAGCTTCAGGTCACCTGCTCGCCACAAGTTTGAGGGCTTACATAAGGTATCGTTTGGCGGGCGCCCCTCAACCAGGAAGTATATGTATTCAGACAGAAATCAACCAAACACCATTTGGAACCAATATTTAATGGCTGCTGACAGGCGCTCACAGACTGAACAACACTTTTATTTCATAATTATTTGCGTTATAAAACTAAATTATATTTAACATGTTTAAGTAGATTTTAATTTCTTAATGTTTGAAGGGGGCGGCGCCCCAGCACCCTGTACTGACCAGCCACCACTGCCTGTGTGTGTGTGTGCGCATGTGTATGTGTGAAGGTGTGTGCACGCATGTATGTGTGTTAAAAACAAATGAAAACACAAACCATACTTAAAAGGGGAAAAAAAATTATACAGCCCATAAGGGTAACTCTTCCAGCAAACATCGAGGATTTCTCTTTTGTCATGATATTTTGCCTTGTAACTTATTGTTATACCATAAGGTACACTACATTGTCCCGATAAGAACTGGTTAAATGATACTTGAGCTTGCTTTTGTGTGAAATTGTTTTTATTTAAGTTGTCACTTTACCCCATGTTGTTGCTAGGCGAAGAGTTCATGGCTGAGCGACTCCAATGCAAACCCGTAAAGCAGGAAGACACTGTCTTAGCAAATTCTGTGATCTTGTTACGCATTTTCTCCTGCAAGACGAGTATGTGAATGCCTGGGATGGCTGGCTGGCATACCGCAGGTTACGCAACGAGCATGCCGGACCTGATGCATGGCCTCTGGCAAGTGGTTGCCTGTGTGTGGCATGTCTGTCGACAAACAGTGGAGAATGTAAATACAGATGGGTAATGTCTAGCAACTGTGCACGCAACAAGATTACAGCTGTTTGGGCTAAAGAAAATGCCGGGTTTGTAAAATAGGTTGTAGTTTTGTCTCTTCCAGTTTGGAGCAATAAGCGAGTAAATTGGGAAGGGTGACTGACGCACACAGACAGACGGACCAACTGGAAGATTGCCCACAGACAGCCAATTGCAGGCAGACCGTGTGTGATTGGTTGCACACTTGGGCAAACTCTGCACACAGCCAGACAGTCTTTCATTCCCTCCCACCCAGAAACACACACACATACTGTACACACACACACTGCAAAATGTCACAATTCTTGGCCTCGATTCTTTAGCTTTCTTAAGTTTAAATCTGTTCTCACACTCAGGTTACGCATGAGAAGCTGACAGGAAAGATGAAACATCAACCACCGGAGACAAAAATGTAATCATTGGAAGGGTCATACTTGTGACTAAGTGCCATATGGCCTTCTGTCATCCTCCACATGCTACATGAAATGCCCTACACTAGCGTTCAACATACAGCCTGTCAGAAAGGACCCGCATGGATACAGAAATAACACCGGTTCTCGAGAGACTAAATGTGTTCGGGCCATGTGGATGCAACGTGCACAAGCGGCTTTAATAGAGAGTGGCAGGTTAACTCGTGTGTTTAACCTGCTGTTTCCTAGTCATGTCTAATTTTGTTTTAAGAGTTCTCAGTGCTGGAGGCCAGCCACGCATGAAGGTCATTGTCAGAGTAGGTGCCCCATCTGTCACCGTTTACTCCATTCAGCATAGGTGGCTGACATTTACAAGTGTGTTATATGTCAGCGTTAGTCATTCACACGTGGTAATTCTTACTTAATAGTGTCATCTGTAATGTTCTTTACAAGCTATGTTGATTTTTGGAGCCATCTGTTTAGGTTTATATGCTTCTTTTTTTTTTACTCTTGATGGTTTATCAGTTGCCTATTTGAGTCCTACTTCAGGATATTTCTGGTAACACTTTAGCAGTTCTGCATTATGAGATTGCAACACTAATTGAAACAAGCGAAAATTTACAATAGCAACAACCACGTACGAGCATGCACGCATCCACGCAAGCATGCGTTCCACACATGACAACCTCACAAATGCTTGACCTCTGTGGCATACTGCAGCCTCATAGGTAGAAAGCTGCGGTTGCTACAGGGTGGGCACAGCTTTGTGGACCAATGAACGGATGGACCAGCAGAATGAGATACAGAGCTGCTGGTCGCAGCTAAAAATATTACACTCTTCGGCATCGCATGTTATTACAAACTTCCAGATGCATCATAAATGCATCATTAATGGATTTTTATGACAAACGGTTCATAAGTTTATAAAAGGGGGTGTGGCATGGTGTGTGTGTGTGTGTCTTTCTGCAAAGTTTGGCCATGTTATGTGAATCCGTTTAGAAGTAATGTGTATTTTTGTTATAGACCACTCCCACAACCTCTTTTTGCCAATTGGCATGAGCAGTTAAGCAGCTGTCCTTTGGCTCGTGACCGACCTTTCCGGAAAATCTTGTGCAAGTCCGTGAATCCATTTAGAAGTTATGCGCCTTTTTGTGATAGGCCCCTCCCTCTGCCACGCCCCCTTTAGCCAATTGACATGAACACAAACACACACCTTCACACACACAAACACACACACACTTAAGCTCCAAGACAAATTTCCGCTTCTTCTAGCGAAAACTGTGGCCACCAAAGGGTGGGGAAATTTTTGAGGACCAACCAACCGACACAGCAAGCTATAACGCCGCCGGTCGCAGCTAAAAATGGACTACTATGTCAATTCAGAGAAAGACACAAGTCTCCTTGTTACTGGGGTAACTGCGCCCCAATCCAGTGTTGTGAACAGTGATGTATAAATTGCCCGTTACTTCCCTTTCATTGCTCTGCTTTTGACTGTACACAGAATATTGATAAAACAGTTGCCCTCTGTGAGTCACAATCGCCTGCGTGTCCCAGGGAGGTACTCTCCCATCATGCCTGGTTACCAATATCAACAACAACAGTAGCAACCTGCTCCTTGGCAACTGTGTGTGGCAAGGGTGTGGTGGCATTTTTGCTGTACGATGCAAATCCATGGACATTACCATATTAGAATGTACACACTACTTTTCAGAGCTTTAGATTGTATGGATCACAAATTCATCCCAGAAGTACAACAAAAAAAAAATCACAGTACTGACTGCGTGTTATTTTAACCTCTAGACTGTAAAAATTGACCCATATCGTTCCAGTTTTACAGTCTGGGAGCTCTGCTGGATTCAGATGGAACGAGGAAGATGTTAAGACACCAAACCAGTCATCATGTGAGTGGACGACAACAGGACGGTAAAATCAGGTGGGACTGGCAAAGAATAACGGAAATGATAACGGCATTGCCGTCAATAGCTAGAATATTTTAACTTTTTGCCGCCCTCCATAATGGTATTTACTACAGGATGGGCTACTTCACACAAAACGGAGGCCATATTGCTAATGCTACATGCATCATTATGTAAGACAAGGGCGCAATCTTTATAAACAATGCAATATCGCCACGGCAACGTGTGCGGTTTGCGTTGCCATCCTGTCGTTGTGCGTTTCCATGTCCTCATGATCTTTCTGTATCCTGCCACTAAATTTCAGCATTTCCCTCCCTTTAGCGCTTATCTTTCTCCCACAGCCCCACCTCTCTCCACTTCTCTCTCCTCCCTTCCTCTTCAACCTCTCCACCCCTCCTCTGACTTCCTCTTCAACGCTGCCCTCTTCCTTCGCTCTTTGCCTTTTCTAGGTATTTCTTGGGGTTTTCTGAGCCCCCCCCCTCCTTCCCTGCCATCTCCACCTTCCCTGACAGATAAGCTCTTCTCAACATTCCCCCCTCCTCCTCTTCCCCGTCTATCCTCTCTCTTTTCTTATCTTCCTTCCTTATCTGCTCGCTCATATCGTATTGTGACAGAAATTTGCAGCTCGTGTGTTTTCGCCAGCTGTCGCAGTCGGTTTCGACCCCACACAAGCGATAATGTAATCATAGAAAAAAAAAATCCAATAATGTGCTCTCCAAAAAACTGAGTGTGGTGTATGTTTGAATCATTTCAGTATTTTGGTAACAATGTGAATTACAATAAAAGAAACACTATCTTAATGAATGCAAGGATTTTTTTTAAAACATCAAAAATATGAATTTGAATTTCTTCCCATCCCATATTCCACATTTTGCGGTACTCTTCCTTCTCGGACACTACCTTGGTTGTTTTTTCTCCGATAACCACGGCTGTATTTGGAGCACCTTTAGTCTAAGCTGTAGCTAATCTCTTCTACCTGCCCAGCAGTTAAAAATACCGAGACCTTTTTCTGGCTGGACTGTAGATGGGACGTCTGGACCCGAAGTTAACCCTCATCACCTGTCACTCTGACATTATTCCCTACCGGTTGATTTTTTTCTAACTGTTAATCACGTTGGCTTACGTTGCCCTTTCATCCGTCTCAGTCAGTATACCACGGCATGTTAAGCAGATGGATGAAGGCTTATTAAAGTGCTTCAAGGGATTTCCGGGGGCCCGGTCACCCACTTGGACATATTGGATGAGCTGGAGGTATTCATTTCATGGGAGGCACGTGTGCCTTGGCTCGCCGGATTCAGGTTTGACGACGACAAGGTGACCTACACGTCTCTACGAAGGTTGTCGGCCACGGCAACCTGTGCATTGATTGTGGTATTTTGGTAGGTATTTTGCTTGTTATAGTTGTGCTTAACAAGTGTATCTCTGTTCTCTCTGTTATGACACAGCTTTGCGTCATTTAAATTGGCTTCACGGCTTGGTCAGGATGTGCGAACGGCATATTTTGTTTTTCGGTCACGCTGTCATGGGAATTGTCAAGAGTGCCACACCACAGCTGAATCCAGTCACAACCAAGAAAAGTTGGGTGTTATTACAAAGGTGCAGTGTTTTTGTTCTTTTTTCTTTCTTTTTTTTAACACTTTGCCTGCTCGCTTGCTCTTTTGCAAGGGGGAAAGTGAAACCACTTACTTCAAAACTGAAAGAAAGAGGAATTAAAGAAAGGGAAACAGAAACCGTGGGAGGGATCGTGTCTAGAATTAGAATCATGTTTATTGGCCATGTAGGTTTGCACAAACATGGAATTTGACTCCGGTTTCATGGCTCTCTCAGTGTACTTAACATATAATAACAACACTACAACGCAACAATCTTCAGATATAGACACAAGGATTGACTTATACAGGCGAAATAAGAGGTGATAAGGCGCAACGGTGCAGATAATATATCAGAGACGCTGAGACGGATGTCTTGCAGGTCACCGGCCTTCATTGGATAACAGCGGCGTGTGACAACAGTTTGTTTTATACACTTTTTTCTTGCGGAATGCCCCCAATCCCTCGAGAAAACTGGAAGAAAACAGATGCTGATGTCAACCCCAGCGGCTCAGAGGCCTTTTTTTTATTTATCTGCTTCCTGTTTACTTTCTTTGGTCTGGTTCTGTCAGCAGGAACGTCAGGAAACACTACCTCACAGCCCCCCCCCCCGGAGAGGGAGAAAGTCAACATGAGGCCTATTGTCACCAGACCTCTTACCAGACCTAATAAGGACAGACCCCTACCACCTACCAATGTCGGAGACAATGCAGGGGAAACTGGACGAGAGGGAGTGAGCGAGAGGGAGCGAGAGAGAGAGCAAGGGCAGTATGCAAAGCACAACTGTTGTTGTGAACAAAACGATACAGAATCACTGTCATACGTTTGTAATTGGAAGCAGGCCCAGTATTGACTGCACATTTTTCAATTGAGCTGCTAATCTTCTTCTTCTTCTTTCAGCTTGTTCCCTGTTTCCCAGGGGTTGCCACAGCAGGTTTGATGATTTGATAGTTTCCATCAGTACCCTGTGAGGTTTCAATTGAGCTGCAAATGTTGCGCATTATTTGCAACATATCCTGCTTGGACGCTTAAAGGGATAGTTTGGTTTCTGTTTTGTTTTTTTTTTACTATATATCCTACTTACATGAAGCCAGATAGTCTGTGCATGTAGTTTGAAGGTACGTTTAATAAGTTTAGCTCACTTCCCGGATGTCTGATGGGCTCACTAGCATCTCTCCTCATTAGCCTAGCCTGGCATTAACAATTTTCATATGTACATGCAGTCACCTTCTTCATCCGTAGGAGACAAAATTTCTACACTGTTGCACTTTATCGCCTCTTAATTCACCTGTATAAGTCAATCCTTGTGTGTATATATATCTGAAGAATGTTGTGTTGTAGTATTGTTATACTATGATAAGTACACTGAGAGAGCCACAAAACCGGAGTCAAATCCCAAGTATGTGCAAACCCACATGGCCAATAAACATGATTCTGATTAAGAAAAAAACAGTCAAACCTATAATGTAACGTTTAGGATTTGTACTTGTGAAAATATCAGTTAAAAGAAATGGTCGGCGCCGGGCTCTCGAGTAACAAGTATTGATGATCAGCTTCGGGGAAGATGTATTTCCTGTTATAAGCTCCTATCGATCCATGTAGACATCCAGCAATCAATATAAGCACACATTTCAACATACCTTCAAACTACACGCAGACATGAAAACATGTATTAACGAGTTTTTCTGACTCTGTGTGAGTAGGAAATACAGTAAAAACACTGAAAAACACTGATGCCGTAAAACAGATTCTGTTGCAGCTGCTAAACAGAGCCAACGTTGGCTCCTCTGAATCAACCAACAACCCCGAAGCAAGCCGTCACACCAGAAACACTTAAAAACGTGTCAAAAGATTGATTTGTTTGAACGGGTTAAAGGTGATAGAGCACGTCTTACGTGCATCCCTGTCATCAGCGTTTCTATGAAACCCTTCCTCAGTGAAACAGCATGGGCAATAAATACCATGTGACAGAACATGAGGGAGAGGCGAAGAGAGAAAAGTTATGAGGGTGCAGAAAAAGTATATTTCGCCAACCAGTGCGGATCATTACGTCGATTTATAAAGATGCAAAATCTTTATATGACATTAATGACCCGTTAATATGTCCCCTGCACCTATTAAAGCTATGACTGGGCGCCATTTTTATTCCCAGAGGTTCAAAATGTCCTCTGTTGATTGACAGTATCTGAAATCCAATTTCCCACACCGAGGAGTAATTCATCCCTTTTCTATTCAATCTCTCTCTCTTTCTCTCTCACCTTTATTTTTCTCTCTTTGCTCTCTCTGTCCCTCTTCCTCTCGCACATCCTGTTTTCTTCTTTTTTTTTTATTGATCTGGCGCAAACATTTCAGTTTGTGAGCGAGTTGGGAGTTGGAAGCTGGGTTCACCGGTTGCATTGCATCTGAAAAAGTGTATGATGAAACCATGAAGCAATGAAAGAAGGAAAAATAACAGGAGGGGGGAAACACTGTATGGTGGATAATGGATCGGGAAACCCCCCCCCCCACACGACCCCACCCACCTGCCTTGAGTCACCGTCAGGAAGAGAGCCAGACTCAGACAGCCTTACAACCCAAACCCACCCCCATACACCCTGCCCAAAACACACACACACACACACACACACACACACACACACACACACACACAATAAAGCAGCTACTGTGGACTGCTGGGCCAGTAAAAACTCAAGGGCAAACTGCCCATTGTGTGCTTTACAGACACAAGACCCCCCGTCTGGGACGAGTGACTGGGACAGCGTTCTCACTGTCCGTGTAAATATGGCTTCTGAACCACCAGGCGTTGCTGGTATTTCTCCCAGCACTTCTCTGTTTTCATTGTTTTTGGGACAGTTGCCATGGCGACAGTTTGCGGCTGTTCAAACGATACTGCGAAAAAGAGAGAACAGGAAGTGAGATGACGTGCATGGTGCAGTGTGTGACTGGTTTCTAACTGCCAGAAATATTAATAGATGCCACTTGTTACATAATACCAATGTGTGTGCAGTGATGACTTTAATAAAAAAAATGTAAAAAAAAACTGAATTAAAAACGTGTGATAAAACTAATAATAACAAGAATAATAAACATTATCGCCATGAAAACAGCTCTAAGTATGTTACATCAGGAAGAAGCAGACAAATTAAACCTAAATCAAAGAAACAATAAAAAAGTCAGCTTAAAAGTGCTTCGGGATAAAAAAAAAAAATGCAACATTATAATTCATGTAAACCTTCATTCAAAAAAATGTCATTTTCTATAATTGTAATTCATATGAGGATTTGATTGATCAATAGAAAAGTTATTTGAAATATCTGATGAATGAAGGTTTTTTCTTCTATTTTTATCGGCATTCTTTTTAATACACTAACCCATTTTTCAATGTTTTGGTTGAAGTGTTTCGTTGTAGGTCTCCAAGGTGGTGAAATTTCCCCATTAGCAACTGAGTCACCACAAAGCCACCACTCCTCCCCAGAAGCAGTGTTTCTTAGGGGGGAAAAAAGTGCTGATTCTCTGCATAGTAGGAGTGAGGTCATTGTTTTCACAGGCCCCTCCCCACTTTTACCATTGGCTGTATTAGGAGCGGGGGAAAAAAGCCGCACGCACTGAAGGATTGGCTCTCGAAGGTGTCACACCACCCCGTTGTCATAGTGACATGCATACGTCGCAGCCTTTTTTTAAGTGGGCCCATAACGTCATGCGCCACTTCTATATTTGGCGTTAGAATCACACCGCTGGTTGTCAATGATGGCATTGAGGCAGAGGTGGCAGTGAAAGGGCTTCATTCATGTTGGTGCACCAAAGCCCTCTCGCCACTAAAATGACCCGTTTCATGGTGACTTGAGGTGGGGGGGGAACTCACCCAAGTCAAACACACCCAAGTGCATGGCTATCTAAACATCTGCCCCTCAGAGGAATTCACATCCATATTTAGGTTTGCATGTCAAACACGTTAACGATGCCAAACCCTTGGAAGAAAACAAAATGTGCACAGTGGTTCTTCAGTTGTGCTAATCATCTCACATGAGGCATTTTCAGCAAAAAAAATCTGACCAATTTTCATTTAGTAATAAAAAGCTCTTGCCACTTCTCGTTTAGTTACACAACACTTCCTTCAAAATGAAAAAGCTGGGAAAAAAACACACTAAAGACAAAACATACTCATTGTATGCCAGTCCCACGTGTGCACAAGGGTCCTTTATCACTTTGTGACACAGTAAATGTTTGTTTTCCTTGAGGGAGGGGAAGAGGAACCCATCATTAGTATGAGAAGGGGGCCAGGGGCCTCATAATTCCTTTTTCCAGAGATGACCTCACCTCGACAACATGGCCCTCGTCTGGCCTCATCCAGAGACTTTTTCCTGCTATCTGAGTCAGCTAATTTCCCCATTCATGCACTTCTATTTTAGGCTGTCGGGGCTATAATTTCCATCATTCCACCCGTATGTGGACATATATAATTGCACTTTTTAATATGGAAAAGGAAAATTATTTGGATGAAGATTAAGCAAAAACAGCTGTTTTGGAGAATTTGTGTGCCATACATATATATAGAGAAAACGTTTACTGGTGTTCAAGTCGAATTAAATTCAAGGTCCAAAGTTGTCTCACCACGTTTAACTGCACTATGTGTTAGAAGTGACTCCAGGTCACCAATGCGGTCTTCAGACACCTACGTGTCAGTGTGTCTAAAGAGAGAAAGAGCACAGCTGAAAATGTAGGTCAAGCCTAAGACCCATTAGACATCTAAGTGCAAGATGGAGGTGAAGGGGCTCATTGATGGTCTGACGGCCTTCAGCATCACGGACAACATCATTACAGCATGGTGGCCCAGTGGTTAGCGTTATTGCCTCACAGCAAGAAGGTCCTGGGTTCGAACCCCAGGCCGTCCCAGGTCCTTTCTGTGTGGAGTTTGCAAGTTCTCCTCGTGTCTGCGTGGGTTTCTTCCGGGTGCTCTGGTTTCCTCCCACTATCAAAAATACATGCACATTAGGGTTAATACTCCTTCCTGCCTGTGCCCCTGAGCAAGGCAATGGAAAGAAGAACTGGAGTTGGTCCCCGGTTGCTGCAGCTGCCCACTGCTCCTATACAATAGGATGGGTTAAATGCAGAGAACAAATTTCATTGTAAGATCACAACGACAAAATATAGTGGCTTTCTCTTCTTTCTTCTTCTAACATCACTGAGCATGGAATCTAGAGCAGATGAGCAAAACACGGGTGCAAACGTCTTGTTTTGTTGTTGACCATTAAGTATAATTGGCTTGAATACTGCCAGACATCAATTTGGAGCTTCTGAAGCCACAATGACAGGGGGGGCTGATGATTATATTTCATGTCTTCGACACTGAAATATCACTTGACCTCTGCTAACGTCTGAGTTATTCGTTCCTGTCTGGCTGGACAAATGGGAAGTCAGGCTTTGAAAGTTTCCAAAAGCTCTTATTTCTCCCTTTTTGGCCTACATTTAACAGGACTGCCAACTTGGCTCTCTGTGACTCCAGTTCAGGGCGCAATGTTGAGCCCTGACATGACAACCTGGCAGGTAAAATGTCCTGTTCCTGACAGGTGGTTGCTAGCAGCCAAAACAAGAACTGGCCTCGGTCCAGTCCCATTACGGAGTCATGAATGGATACTTAGCCATATTTAACAGTGTTGTTTTGCACGGCGCAGATGGGAACATTCCAGCTACGCATAAGCAAACACATGAACGTTCATCCTTTATTCCGGGTGACACCCTTATTTTAGAGGAGTGGGACACTTGCGATGGGCCACACCCATTCCCCTGCAGCAAATTTCTGGGTGTTTTTCCCCTCCAAAACAAGGATCTAAAAATTGCAACAGCACAGCTAGATGTTAAATTAGTGCCCTGAATGAAAACAGAGCAGGAATTACACATGTTGGCACTTTCCGAGTTTGGAAGAAAACTAAATCTGGTGCTCGGAACACATATGGTTTCACTTATCTTGTGTCTCACCAACTGTTTGTGTCTATGATAGCTTCGCGAATCTACACTGCAGTAAGCCTCTTTGTAAACTATAACGGGGTTATTTTGAAGGGAATTTCTCATTAGAGTTGACCTTTGCTGATTTGTTTGGTACTGATTTTCAAGAAGAATTGCCAGAGGGTGGTCGAAGCCAAACCCAAATATAATACAAGAACTAAACTGTGTACAAACTGAACCACATGTATTTAGCCGACTGTTTCCCAGTCGTTCTAAGCGTTTCCCAAATCCGCATATGTACAAAAAGCCCAATCTGCCAATGTGCAAAGAAATGTACAACAAGGATTTAATTAAATTCTGTTTTTTCTGACCGCAGCCCTTACAGGATGTTAATTATGAATCATGCATTTCGCCTTAACTTGGAAAACTCATTCGGACAGTGATAGATTTAGGTTTTGATTCCCATGATGTGCATCTAAGTGGTTTTTAATGCGGCACATTAAAATGCTAACACTTTTTGGCAGCTGTAATGTAAGAACAAAGAAAAACACTGCGTAGGAATGCGGGGAGGTAAAACGATCTGACGGCAATGATGACAGATGAACATTTAAAACAACTTCCAGATAAATGCATCATATTGACAAACTCTTTAAATGTCGAGCCTAAAAACAAAGAGGGAGAACTCGAAGTCTTTCAAAATGTCTACATCAAAACATTTGACCACTTTTGATCACATATCCTTTGGATCAAAAAAGCTTTGAACCAGTGAGGGGGGACCCCCGCCCCCATTCTTTGAGCAAGCCCCTTCTATGATGCGTGGAATAGGATGGTTGCTAACATCAGAGGATCACGCAGATAAAGAAAGGATGTGTACTACAAGTCTTACATAAACGGCAGATTCTTGCTGTCTAGTGACATCCATCCTCCCCTCGCCTGACTCAACCAAAAAAAAAAAAAAAGCACAAAACTGCCAGCGACCAAGATAGAAGGGAGTGGGAAAAGAGGAAATCTGCAGCACATTAAGGTTTTCTCCAGAGGAAGAGCTATTATTAGTAAAGCAAGAGCAAGGGCTTTAACAACAACCGCATGCGCGACAAAACAAAAACAGGTACAAAAACACGGCTCAACATGTTCTATAATTAACATCTGAATGCTCCGGCTTTCGTTGTAAATTATTTCCTTGTTTATATTGATCCTTATTCTACCTAAAGTATTTATGGCCATTGTTTCTGTTTTTATACGCGAGCATAGAGTTGATTGAATAATGAGAGCCATAACACACGTCATTCCCGCGAAGCTAAAAACCTCAAGAACTTTGATGTTACAGAGGGGAGATGAAGGGAAATTCTTCAAGTACTCCGCTATTAAAAAGTTCTGGTTGAAGTGGGAGAAATATGTGGGTCAAGGGAAGTGTTATACAATGTTTGTTTTGATGCATGCACGTGTGCATGTTTATCTAAAATTATGTAAAAAAAAGTATATATATATATATATATATCAATGGGTTTGTTTGTTAGTTTGTTTTGCAGGGCCACTAGGGCTCTGAACCAATGTGTACTGAAAACAATTCAGAAGGATCTCTCTTTGGCTAGTTGACAGCTCTTCTAATCTGGGTGGGCCACCCCTTCCTCCTCAGTACTGGCAGAAACACGAACCCGTGTGTCTGTAAATGCAGACGCTGGAAGTATCACGGCACTTTTAGGTGCTGCTCTACACACTAGGCTTAGTGACGTGGGGAGAGATTAAGGAGACAGACAGACAGACAAATAGAGAGAGGAAACTTCAGCAATGAGAGACAGCGAGAGAGAGTGAGAGAGAGAGAGGGGGGGGCAGGCAGAGAGAGAGAAGCCGACAGAAGGCTGCTCCAACAAGCTATCTATCTTTGGCTGTGCTCACGCCCCAGCTGCTGGTTCAAAGTACGGTCATTGGCAGGCTACCAGGCACAGGGCTGCGAAAACACCCACGCAGCCTATTCATATACAGAGGGAAGCGAGGGAAACGGAATGTCTTTGGAACAAATGAAGTCCTCCGAAAAGAGCCCAGAGTCACATAAGTTCTGCAGCAGACTGCAAGAAGAGCTGACCCATCTAGCTTAAGCAACGTTTTTAACGTGCCCATAGGAACGATTACCAGAACCGAAGTTAATTCACATACTCAAAATGCATACTTGAAAAAAGGCAGACAAAACAGGGTGTGGGGGTGTGGGGTCATTAATATCAGTCATCAGTTCCAACATGGAAAAGGACAACCCAAACACAGAAAGTATTGGTTTGAAGAAACTCTGAGTACAATGGAATGAGCACTTGAAGAAACGTCAGATAGAATGTTTTTTTTTGTTTGTTTTTTCTAAGTTGGGGAAAAGGTTTATATTATCCATCCATCCATTATCTGAACCGCTTATCCTGCTCTCAGGGTCGCGGGGGATGCTGGAGCCTATCCCAGCAGTCATTGGGCAGCAGGCGGGGAGACACCCTGAACAGGCTGCCAGGCCATCATACAAGGCCGGCATACACAAACACACACATTCATACCTAGGGGCAATTTAGGATGGCTGATTCACCTGAGCTACATGTCTTTGGACTGTGGAAGGAAACCGGAGCACTCGGAGGAACCCACGCAGACACAGGAAGAACATGCAAACTCCACACAGAGGACGACCTGGGATGACCCCCAAAGTTGGACTACCCTGGGGCTTGAACCCAGAACCTTCTTGCTGTGAGGCGACCGCGCTAACCACTGCGCCATCGTGCCGCCCGGTTTATATTATATATATATAAGTAAAGAGCCGCCGCGTTGCCAGCACAAATCTTTTCCCCACATCTGTTGTAAGTAACCGCTGCGTCTCCAAACTGAGAGAATTCAGTAGAAGTGGTTTAGGAACGTGGTAAGGATGCCCTCAGGCCCGCTCCCTTTGGAGGTGTAAAACCAGGGCCAACTAGCAGGAAACCCAGGGGAGATCCAAAGACTAGACTGGAAGAAGGAGACCCCCGGGAACAGACCCAGTCCAGACAGCCTCGCGGACACTTGGGATCCCCCAGAGGAGGTGGAAGAAACTGAAAGGGATGTCACGGCTGCTTTGATTAGATGTGACTCAGATCAACAGCAATAAAAAAACACATACATACATACAAACAATCAACAAACACACAAACAAAGAACCCCAAGATTAAGCAGTACTATAGTAAATAATAGATTAGACATTTCTCTTTCTGCCCTGTAACCACGTTGTCTTTGTCCCCCTCCACCCCCCCACCCCCCCGTTTCTCACTTCTCTCCCCCTCCATTCATCATTCTATGACTATGTTTACATACAGACCTATAATACTATCAGTAATCAATAGAGGCATCACTCCAACATTAGAGAAAATTATGTATATTATGTCTTGATGTGATTATCTTTATCGGGGTAAGGTCGATATCAGAGTATTATATTATTACACATTATGAAGACGCCTAGAGTTTTGCTCAGCTTTTCTATTTACTGGTGCATGTGCGTACCTTATTGAAGTTACTTTCAGCATTTTTAAACTGCATGTGTGAAAAGTCCCCAGATACTATGAAGCGTCTAACCTAACTCTCTGCTAAAACACATAAGGAATGAAAAAATACAAAGATAGGTGGAAAAAAATTACTATGCTAGATCAGTGGCGTCTCTGGCACGGGAAAGCCTGGTGGGGCACAATAAACTCTGTATGGGCAGCATCCGACTTGTCAGTGAAACTACACACTAATACTTGCCCAATGAATCCAAACACAAATGCATATCATCAATGAATGAAATCACAAATGTACACATTAACGTGACATCATCAATAACGGCATTTGATCACACACAACTGGTATGCTACCTTGTTATACAGCATTGCATTACAAATCCAACATTATCCAGCAGTGTACGGTCATTGTGGTCTGCAACTGTAAAACAAATCCAAAGCAACATTTCAGAGCAGGGTAACCCATCGCTTTCTGGGCCTTAACCTGCAGCCAAAATAACACGCCTTGTAATAATGCAACATAGACTCACCAGTGATGATCACTGCTTGAAAAGAAAATCTGCACGACGATCTTTCATCTGGGCAAACTTGTCAATAATTTTCTGTTGAAGTCCACCAATCCATGAATGAATTCATTTTCAACTGATAGCGTAGCAAGTGCATTTAACCTCTGTTGCCCCATGGTGTTGGGTGTAACTGCATAGCATCATCATCATCAGCGGTCACTCGGGGTCGAGTACGATTGTCCTCCTTCTAGGTCCTTGTGGGTATCCTTGCAGGAGGATGCCTGTGTATGACAGCTTTTACGTGGAGAAGTTGATGTGCCTGCAGCCACCACACGGTCCTTGGCAAGGGGGGGGCAGAGTCCAATGGCATGGAGAACCAAGACGATTAGGGACCACCCTCTGTTGCAGCCTTCATCCGCCTTCACTGCTGTTGTGACCTGGAGACATCTTCCACCAGTTCCGCTGTTGAGGGCTTTGTTGGATCGCTCTTCATCTGGAACCTCGCCCTTGACATATCCACCTTGGGTGACCCTACCAGGAGTCAAGCTTAGGATGGCATAGCTCTTGGGATCATTGGTACATGCAAGCTTCTCTACGACAGCAAGGTGGTGATCCAGGGGAAGACAAGGTGGTAATCCAGGGGAAGACAAGGTAGCGATCCAGGAGAAGACAAGGTGGCGATCTAGGAGAAGACAAGGTGGCAATCCAGGAGAAATGCTGTGTAGCAACGCTAATACTGTAAACGACGTTTACAAAATTTATTGACGTACGTCATTCATTCTATTATTTTTTATTGGCTGCTGTCAGCATGGGGTCAACATGATGGTGCCCCACAGCTCAACACTGAAAGCGTGTTGAACATGCACACGGCGTTTTCAACTGTTCACTTGGTTACACGAACGCTGACGGGCTGGCCCCATGCTCACCAAACGAAGACTGCTAGGAGAAGTACTGACCTTTACACAACAGGTACAGGAAGCTATGCGGAATGTATTGGACAGCGCCACCACTGTCATGCAATAAATGCGCAACAATGTTAGTTATGAAGAAAAAATAAATATTACTTGTTACACTGAATTATTGATCATGTCCTACACTGGTGACATCTGGTGGGGCCAGGTCCCAGCAGCCCCTAATACAGAGACACCATTGTGCTTGATTGAAGACAGTCACTGCCATATCTTGGCAATGACAATTGAAAGAAGGTATTGCATGTTATTAGAGACAAAGCGAAATGGCAATGTGACACCTTTCCAAGTAAACTCCGATATGAGGGCATGACAAAACACAGGGAAGGGTGTGATCGGATCCTTCAGGATCTGATCGAATCGTGCAATTCATCTTTTGAAATCATTGGCTCGAGTGTCACTCACCTGCCTGCTCGGACTTGGTGGCGCAATCGCCAAAACCTTTTTAGAGGAAGTTAAGGCGATTGGATTTTGACGTAAAATAAGTAAAAAAATTGAATTATTATGATTTTATGGTGCCATGAATAGGTGCATTGTATGACTTGGAAAATAAGCTAACAATGCACATAGTCTTAAAGTAAGTAATGAAATGAACTGAAGTACCCTGGATCGGTTATTAAAATAATCTACGTTCCACACAAATCCACAGAAAAATCATGTAATTTCAAACCCATTTAATCAAAATATCGCATAAACCGATGAACTAAAGATGAACTCATCCACACACGAGGTCTGATTCTCCCTGCAATGTACGCATAACTTCTTATATCCATTATATTCTTTTCTTTCTTTTTTTGCCATTAATTATCCCCACTAAGGTTTGGATGAGCACATGCTTATTTTTGTGTGTAAAGGAAATCAGGGTGTTGGCATGCACTTAAACACACTTTATATGTCTTTTTTCTAACCTTTGCGTAATTTGCTGAGCTGCTCCTTCTTTGTGTGTGACTTGTCCCTCCTTCACAGGATGTGGTTTTCTCTGACAATGCAAGACCGCCAAGGACACACAGGCGCACACAGCAGGTCAGCAGTTGAATGGGACAGGACACCTACCGAGAAAAAGAGTGGGTAGTCGAGGAAGAGGGCGGGTACAGATTTCATATGGCTTTAAGTATGTTACTGAAATCTAAGAATGACTGGTGAATCGTTTTATACCAAATATTCTACGTTTCATTTTCTTTCCTTTTTTTTTTATTCCTCCTCCCTCCCTTTTTTCTCCTCAATTGTATCCAGCCAATTATCCCACTCTTCTGAGCTATCCCGGTTGCTGCTCCACCCCCCGTCAATCCCGGGACGGCTGCAGACTACCACGTCCCCTCCGATACATGTGGAGTCGCCAGCCGCTTCTTTTCACCAGACAGTGAGGAGTTTCACCAGGGGGACATAGCGCGTGGGAGGATCACACTATTCCCAGTTCCCCCGCCCCGACTGACCAGAGGAGGCGCTAGTGCAGCGATCACAACACACACCCACATCTGGTTTCCCACCCGCAGACATGGCCAAATTGTGTCTGTAGGGACGCCCGACCAAGCCAGAGGTAACACGGGGACTCGAACCGGCGATGCCTGTGCTAGCAGGCAATGGAATAGACCGCCACGTCACCCGGAGGCCCATTTCATTTTCGTCGTGTTTTCAACCACTGTCTGATATTCTAATTACAATACTGACTTCACAATAAGTGTTTCAAGTTTTTTTCAAGGAAAAGCCTGTTTTCATTGAAAAATTCTTCCTCAGCCAATTCATTCGTATGCATTTGATCCCCCCAGTTTGATATCGGACACTTCCGAATAACTGGGGCGAGAATCAGGGCAATGGGACACAAGTCATGGGTCTGCTATTTGTCTAAGGTTATAACACAGTTCAAACAAGATTTTTGATGAGTGTCAACGAGATAGACCCACTCTCACTTCCACACACACACACACACTCACACACACACACACACACACACCTCTACGGGACACAATTTATGTTGACATCAAGGCCATGGCCTAGATACGTTGGCTCAGGACCAAAGGGAACAGGATAAAATCCAAGGACCAATTTAAAGTCAGTAGTTGGCCGGACTTAAATAATAAACACGGCACCAAAAGCTTACCAATAAAGGAACTCATAAAAGTGAGCAAAGACGTTTCTGTTAACTAAACTTCACCTGTAGCTTTCAGTAGGACAGAAATTACTGTTATTATGCTTTGGGAGACGCTGCCCATACTTGTGTGCGTTAAATCAGTAGAATCCCATTGAAAAACCTGGAGCTCATACTTGTTTTTGTTTTTTGTTGTTGTTTCGTTTATTTAGTTATTATTTTGCTTCTCTTTCACTTTACTGGAATAGACAGCTGATGTTGTTCTCCACAGGGTGTGAAATGAGGTTAAAAATGCAGTTTATGACACTATTTTCCTCATTTCTTTGATCATCTAAGGTTTCAGTCACTCACTGCCAGACTGTGTGTGTGCGCGCGCACGTGTGTGTGTGTGTGTGTGTGTGTGTGTGTGTGTGTGTGTGTGTGTGTGTGTGACTGTAGGTCTCCTTCACACACATGCTCCTGTATGGGTAATGCAGGTGAGCAGCCACTCCGTCTTCTGAAACCTCATTCTGACTCCCACACACACACACACACACACACACACACACACACACACACACACACACACACACACACACACACACACAGCGAAAACACACCCGTGTCAGAAGATTTCCTTGTAAGGGCTCACTGGCTTGTTAAGTGCGAACGTATTCGTGTTAGTGCCGCCATTGTTTGAGGCATGTCTGATGTGTCTAGGTCATCGCTGATGGAGTGTGCCGTCTTGTGCTTCTTTGGCAAACGTAAGCCGTGAAGAGATGGAGGGTGCCAAGCCTATGGTGTAGATATCAGCAGATCATGACAGATAAGCGTAAATAAAGTCAAAAGGAGAGATGATGCAGGCGCCTGATAAGGCAGCTGAGCCCCCCCAGTACTTACTGATTTATTGTTTTATTGTTTGCATGCAGAGAAGTCAAGTCAAGTCAAGTCAATTTTATTTGTATAGCTCAATATCACAAATTTTCCTCAGGGGGCTTTACAGCAACGCAACATCCTGTCCTTGGACCCTCGAACAACTCCCTAGAAAAACCCTTTAACAGGGAGAAAAAATAGCAATCCTCGGGGAGAGCAACAGAGGAGGGATCTCTCTCCCATGACAAACAGACGTAAAATGGACGTTGTGTTTACACAATTTACCGAACACAACATTGAAAGAGAATTAGGACAAATTAGGACAATGCACTGACTTCCATTCATTGTGGACAGCCCAACCTTAACCCTAACCACAACCAATTCATGCCTAACCCCCAACCTTAACCTAATCTCAATTCACACCTTACCAGGATGTCAGAAATGATGTTTTGCCTCACTAGGACCAGGCTTTGGTCCCCATGAGGACTAATGGCCCCGACAAGGTTAGTGTTCATAACAGAAAAGGCAACAAAAATTATGCACACATGTAGCATTGGCAAAAATGACAATGTGGGCGGGCACAGAGAAAATCAGATGCCCGTCCCATTTCTGAAATGCAATGTTAACCAAAATAGGCCATTACAACTATACTTGCCTGAATGCACCGCAGCACAAACCTCATACATCATCAGAGGTCACGTTACAGGCGCCACACACACACACAGGTACGTACAGCGGTACACCGACACCAACATGCACAGAAACGTTAGAGATGACCCTTGAACGTAGCCTGGCACTGGCCACACACACACACACACACACACACACACACACACACACACACACACACACATATGTAACTAGTTATTTTCTTGCCCGGTGCGGGATTCGACACGTCGTGTACTGCACCACAAGGCGACATCACGAACCGCTCGGCTAAAGGGTCAGACCCGTTAGCTAAGGGCTAATGTGTCTGATTAGTAGTTTGCATATATATATAAAATCGGCATAAAATTCAATTGTACACCCGACAAAAACTATACCCAACAAACAGTAACATTGTACTAGGCAATAGACTACTACGGTCCGAAATTGTACATTAGCTTACTTTTGATGATTACAGCAGGAGACGACGGGGTTCGGCGTTGAACACTGAAATTATTTCGTCCAACGATTCAAGTCAGTTTTTTGTTTGTTTGTTTTTTCATAGGAGAGCAGCGACAAACAGTTCGGTCTGTATTCCTTCACTGGTGCCCTGATAGTTTCCATCCGACTGACGGCTGAAAAGGAGACTTTCAACGGTACAGCTGCCGACGGGGAAAGGCCTGGACCAGCCACGTACGTGTCGTTACTGCGTGGTACAAAATGGCGCAGGAGTCGGTGGCCGGGTTGCGAACGATGACCGAACTTGGGCGGAATTCTCTCCCTCCTGCTCCTCACGACGTCTTTTTGTGACAAACCTCAGCAAGCCGCTTTGTTTCGCCACGGTTTATTTTCATCTTAACCTACATTAAAAGCAGCGAGCTAGCTAGCTAGCTAGCGGAAAGTGGGCTTCCGTTCCTCTGCGCTATGCGCTCGTGGGCTGCACGGCGTGAAAGAGGCGGGGCTGCTCGCAATGTGCCATTCGCCAAACGCACCGCCACTCAAAAAAACTGACCTATCATCATCGTCGTGACAGCCAAGAAGTTATTTTTATTGGTCGCGTAGTTCGATAGAGCCCAGTCCTGTAACACGTAGGCAGCACTACCTCAGGCACGCAGGGCCGGTAAACACTTCGTGGACTTTTTTTTGAAGGCCTACGGCCTGGTGACCAGTACGCCACTGGGGTCGTGGGTCTGTCTGGTTCTGATGGTTATGGTGGGAAAGGATCCGGTTTCATTTCTCTTCTACTGTAACCGGTTATTTTCTTGCCCGGTGCGGGATTCGATACGAAGTGTACTGCACCACAAGGCGACATCACTAACCGCTCGGCTAAAGGGTCAGACCCGTTAGCTAGGGACTAACATGTCTTGTTAGTAGTTTACACCAGTGGTTCTCAACCTTTTTGGGGTCCTGGGCCCCCTGCGTATTTTTGATCTACCCTGAGGACCCCTCCACCTGATCTTGGGGGAGGGGGGTTGCAATTTGGTAGAAACAATAGAAACTGCATTTTAAATTGCATTATAGCATTTATTCACTCTTTGGGGCAAAAATAAGAGCTTTCAGTTGTAACTTAGATATAGTTAACAAAACAGAATTCTTATGTCGTAACTTTCAGATATATGTAACAAAACAGAATATGTATTCAGTAACTTTCAGATGTATGTAACAACAGAATTTTTATGCAGTAACTTTTAATAATGCAAACGGGAGCGAGATCTCTTATTAAAATACAATAAATTACACTTGTGAAACAGATGTAATTAGAGAAAAAAGTCCTGTTACCCTTTATAGTTTAGGTAGATAAAGGTCTCAGTCACATTTGAGTAAAATAATCCTATTTCTATAAATGTGATAGGATCTTTTTTTAAAGATATTTTATTTTCACGGACCCCTTGCGATTACACCACGGACCACTAGGGGTCCGCGGACCCCCGGTTGAGAAACACTGGTTTACACTACTATCCAAAAGCGTTGAATCAATTGCAACTGGACTTGGTATATATCCGTGAAGACGTGTCTAGTCAGAAAGGCACGAACTGAGGAAGCCTCTTGGATGAGAGGCGAAACGTCTTCACAGATATATACCAAGTCCAGTTGCACTTGATTCAACTCCTTTGGATAACCATAACCTGGATGAAAGAGAACATTCGCAGACATCTTGTCTACTACTACTACTACTACTTTCGGCTGCTCCCGTTAGGGGTCGCCACACAGCGGATCATCCGCTTTCATTTGTTTGTGTTAAAAATTGAGATAACACTCCAATCCTCCAGACCTTCTATTTTCCTTTTAACTCTCTGACACACATTGTGTCGCTGGTAATTGGATCAATTTTTAATTGATTTTGATATTTGCGGATATTTGCCAGTTAAAAATTGAGATAACGCTCCAATCCTCCAGACCTTCTATTTTCCTTTTAACTCTCTGACACACATTGTGTCGCTGGTAATTGGATCAATGTTTGAATTGATTTTGATATTTGCGGATATTTGCCAGTGACAGAAAGTAATCAAAAGGACAATTCTTGTGTAAATCTTCAGGATTGGAGCCTCAATGTTCGCGAAGGTCCAACAGCCTGGACGAGTGAAAACCCTTTTGATCTGGATCACAGACTACAAAGTGAAATCCAAATGTTTAAATTGTTTGTGGAAAAAAAATAAAGATCCAAGTTTTGTTGGTCTAATTGTCACAGATACACTTTCTTGGCGCTACATCTTTGATTAATGCATTATGCATCAGTGCATGTAATGAGTGCCCTGTCTCCCTCACGCAATGTTAGTACGCTGGTGTGCCTATTGGGGAAGAAAGAAATATAATTACTTTGTGCCAAAAGAAAAAAAGCCCCTTAGGTACTACCTAATGTTTTAATTTCCTCATACGAAACAATTACATCAGACCCACGCGGCACGCCCTTAATCAAAACTGATGGAAAATTCCATGCATGCCTTTCGTGACGTTTTCTGGGAGGAGCCAGTAAACCCTTCCAAATAGTGACAGGACGAACTAACCATGATAGACCTAGAGGGGAAAATCTAGATGATGGAGTAATTTTGCTGTCTTCTCAATGAAATCATTGAAATATGTTCTTCTTTTTGTGGGTGAACTTAGCCGCATCTTCTGCTTTTCACATATTACTTGGTCATTTACTTAAGTGCAGCTTTGAAATTACATAAGATGATGGTGTCAAAAAAAATTATGATTATATAACCGGTTATTTTCTTGCCCGGTACGGGATTGGATAGGGGGTGTACTGCACCACAAGGCGACATCACTAACTGCTCGGCTAAAGGGTCAGACCCGTTAGCTAGGGACTAACGTGTCTTATTAGTAGTTTACAGTCGTCACCCTCCCCAGAAGCGCGCCCTCGCGCTTGTTCTTCCCGCGCTCTGAAGAGACTTCTGAGGATCTGCACACTTCCGGATCCCACCACTGCCACCAATGTAACCGGTTATTTTCTTGCCCGGTGCGGGATTCGATAAGTGGTGTACTGCACCACAAGGCGACATCACTAACCGCTCGGCTAAAGGGGCAGACTCGTTACCTAGCGGCTAATGTGTCTTATTAGTAGTTTACAATTATAAAAGTGTTAGTTAACAGAGTTCCTTGTTGGATCTATTTTCCCGCCATCGATATGAAAAATAAGTCGCCGATACCGAGGGACGTCAATATCCTTTCGCTACAATGTGAGAGATTCAGCGGCTGGCTCGTTTTTCATCCATCCATCCGTTATCCAAACCGCTCGTCCTGCTCTCGGGGTCGCGGGGATGCGCACTGTGCAAGACAGCGTTATATGAGTAAGGGAGACCGGGGCTTCTTGTCACACGGGTAAATTGTCACGTCGTTAATATTGTCACCGTCAGAGGGCGCTACAGAAAAGTCGAATACTCGTTTTGTGCAGCCTTGGTCTGATGTCATATCCTGTCTGGGAAAAGCAAAGCGCACCCTTAACGGTAGAGGCCATAGACATATAAAGAGTAGACGCCGCATCGACCGCTACTGCCTATTGGCGCTGACGAGCCGTGGGGCCGCCATCTTGGACCGGTCACCCGCTCCACTCAGTGTAACGTGTTTGGCAGGCGCAATGAACTGTCAGCGCAGTTAATCAATCATAACTCGCTGAATACCAAACTGATTTCCACGCCTTTTTTGTTGCTGAAAACGTCATACATGTAGCTATGATACAGGAGACATGGTTTGACGTATTTTAATATTCATAGTTGGGTTAACAGTAATAGAATATTCTGATATATGAGTCCGCGGTGGTGTAGCGGTCTAAGCATCGGCTCTGTGTCGATGCAGTTGCCCACTGGGGACTGGGGTTCGCGCCCCGGTCTCGTCAGATCCGACTATGGCCGGACTCGACGAAGCAGCGATCATTGGCAACGCTGTCTTCGGGAGGGGGGCGGAGTCGGCTTGTGTTCGTCACGTGAATGCGTCTCTGTGTGTGTCGGAAAAACAGTGGTTCGGCTTGGAGTCGCCTTGTCACGAAAGTGGCGAGGCGGTCTCCTTCGAGACTGCCGGCCGGAGAGATGCAGTTGGCGAACGCATACAGTGCGAGGGTGGGTGTTTGAATTAAAATAGGGATCGATTGGCCACTAAATTGGGAGAAAAAGGGAAAAATCAGAAATAAATTTATAAAAAAAAAGAATATTCTGATATATGATATATGTGATGTATGATAGGTAGCTACCGTATTGTTCTGAATATAAGACGGGGTTTTTACCCTGGAAATACGTATGAAAAAGTGGGGGTCGTCTTACATTCGAGGTCTAGACTTTTGAATGTCAATATACATTCTCACTCAGTCAGATTTGTTTCAAGAAATTAGACCACTTCGATGGTTAATGCAGTTATTGAAATGTTGAAATGGTTATTTTTTTCACTATGAGATGGATAGTCTCAATAGACTAGTTTATTTTCATCTGTATGCTATTTAAATACCATAAGTCATTCATTTACAAATGTATTTACATTTTTTTATTTAAATGTGACAATTTCATCTAAAATATATTGAAAACATAATTTTATTTAAAAGCTGTTAAACAGACTACCTTGTTTTATTCAATGTGTTTTTATTATCATTATTTTCAAATATAATGTTTTTCTTTATAAAATCAATATTTGCTCTTCAAAAAGTATTTTTCCAAAAATGAGTCTTGAAAAAGGGGGGGTCGTCTTATAATCAGGGTCGTCTTATATTCGGAACGATACGGTATTTAGCAAAACACTCACTATAAATATATATATATACACACACACACACACACACACGCACACGCTAAAATATGATAGAGAGGCAGAAGCAGATAGTGGCAGTAAAGTCAGCTATTTTAATAAGTTGAAGAAACAATATATGATTAGGCTATATAAATATATAAACAATATATGAACACATTATATATCTACAGTATACACTCACCGGCCACTTTATTAGGCACACCTGTCCAACTGCTCGTTAACGCAAATTTCTAATCAGCCAATCACATGGCAGCAACTCAATGCATTTAGGCATGTAGACATGGTCAAGACGATCTGCTGCAGTTCAAACCGAGCATCAGAATGGGGAAGAAAGGTGATTTAAGTGACTTTGAACGTGGCATGGTTGCTGGTGCCAGACGGGCTGGTCTGAGTATTTCAGAAACTGCTGATCTACTGGGATTTTCACGCACAACCATCTCTAGGGTTTACAGAGAATGGTCCGAAAAAGAGAAAATATCCAGTGAGCGGCAGTTCTGTGGGCGAAAATGCCTTGTTGATGCCAGAGGTCAGAGGAGAATGGCCAGACTGGTTCGAGCTGATAGAAAGGCAACAGTAACTCAAATAACCACTCATTACAACCGAGGTATGCAGAAGAGCATCTCTGAACGCACAACACGTCGAACCTTGAGGCAGATGGGCTACAGCAGCAGAAGACCACACCGGGTGCCACTCCTGTCAGCTAAGAACAGGAAACTGAGGCTACAATTCGCACAGGCTCACCAAAATTGGACAATAGAAGATTGGAAAAACGTTGCCTGGTCTGATGAGTCTCGATTTCTGCTGCGACATTCAGATGGTAGGGTCAGAATTTGGCGTCAACAACATGAAAGCATGGATCCATCCTGCCTTGTATCAACGGTTCAGGCTGCTGGTGGTGGTGTAATGGTGTGGGGGATATTTTCTTGGCACACTTTGGGCCCCTTAGTGCCAATTGAGCATCGTGTCAACGCCACAGCCTACCTGAGTATTGTTGCTGACCATGTCCATCCCTTTATGACCACAGTGTTCCCATCTTCTAATGGCTACTTCCAGCAGGATAACGCGCCATGACATAAAGCTCGACTCATCTCAGACTGGTTTCTTGAACATGACAATGAGTTCACTGTACTCAAATGGCCTCCACAGTCACCAGATCTCAATCCAATAGAGCACCTTTGGGATGTGGTGGACTGGGAGATTCGCATCATGGATGTGCAGCCGACAAATCTGCAGCAACTGCGTGATGCTATCATGTCAATATGGACCAAACTCTCTGAGGAATGTTTCCAGTACCTTGTTGAATCTATGCCACGAAGGATTAAGGCAGTTCTGAAGGCAAAAGGGGGTCCAACCCGGTGCTAGCAAGGTGTACCTAATAAAGTGGCCAGTGAGTGTATATAACAACAATATATGTTATATATCAGAGAAAATGAAAATATATATCAATCCCCGCCCCAAACCATATTTACACATGTACAAAGTTGCTTACATAGGTGACCAGTACATTACACACAATGGACAAACGTAAACACTGAAAACAACACCAAATATTTACATGTGAGGGTAGGAAGTATACAGTGTGTGTGTGTGTGTGTGCATAATAAAGTGGTATAATACTGTAATAATATCGTAATTATATCCAATAGTATGATGTAATAATAAAAAATAAATACAGATATACATATATATTTTAAAGAGAGATAAATATATAAACAATGTAGCATAACAATGTAGGGGAAAAAATAAAAGTGGCTAATTAAAGTTTGACATGAAACCCCTAAAACCCTTGAAAGAGAACTGTTTTGCAGAGTTTCTTTCTCGTGCTCCCTTTCTGCAGGTCAAGAGAGGTGAGTTTTGCAATGTGGTGCAACCTTATCTTGAGAAACACAGACACAACCAAAGACAACAAGTTGTAGTGGTGGTTGTCGATGCCAAACTGTGTCTCCTCAATGTGTTCCCAAGCAGAAAAACATCCTCCGTGCCAATCTCCTCTCGGACGATGCGGGTGACTGTAGACAGCTTTGGAGTTTGCTTTGTTGCAGCTTGGCGAATCACCCTCTCTGCAGCTCTCAGCACCTTATAATAATAATAATAATGATACATTATATTTATATAGCGCTTTACACAGTGCTCAAAGACACTTTACAGAACAGAGAAAATAAGAACAAAGAACAAAGCAACTTTAATATACAAAGATTAAAATATTTTTTAAAACAAGATAATGAAGTCAAACCTTCACTGTGCCTTGTGATGGAGTCACTAGGCACTAAGCTCTCGTCACGTGATGATGGCACAGCAGCATCTCTGACAAGGCTCGCACGGCACACATCACAGGACAGCTTTCGCTCTATAACTTTTTTAAATAACTGCGTATCGCGCCAATTTTTTGGGAAAAGGGATAGGTCTTATAAACACACACACTGACTTAATTGCATCACGTCCTGTTTTGTTTCCTTCGAAAAAAGCTCTGTGCTAATGTAAACTACTAATAAGACACGTTAGCCGCTAGCTAACGGGTCTGACCCTTTAGCCGAGCGGTTAGTGATGTCGCCTTGTGGTGCAGTACACCCCGTATCGAATCCCGCACCGGGCAAGAAAATAGCCGGTTACACTAATTTCGCGGCGTGTTACTTTCGACCCGGTTCTCCCCTATCTTACTGTAGCGAATTCGAGGGACAGCGCAACCACAGGAACTGCCGCGACCGGGAAGCGAACCCGTATCGCTCGCACCGCAGGAGACATCGCTAACCGCTCGACTAAAGGGTCAGACCCGCCAGGTGGCCAGCGTGTCTTCTTATCCATGCACGTTACATTACTGTTGTTAGGCTGGATTACATGTGATTAATACAGTCTGTGCCACCTGTGTAAAATTCGCTGGTCAATGTAATACCAGTAACGTTAATGTTGTTTTATTTGTACAATAGCATTCTTTCGTCAGTTGTAAAGTCAGTGTTATGGAATATGACTTATAAAGTCTCAGTTCATAGCCGGGTGAACACCGGCCCTGAGCATAGCCTAGCTAGCTGGCTACGATTTCGCAGTTGGACATAAATACAGTACAGTAATATTATATTCACAAAATACAACCAATAGTGATGTTCAGTCTTACTTGTGAAAAGTAATCCCCCGAGACCTGTTTTCGACGGTCCGTCGATTGGAGCAGGAATATGTTGAACAGTGTTCTGGCATCTTTCTCAGTCGTGTATTCTGCTGCTAGGCAACTCGTAGGATGACCGGTCCAAGATGGCGGCCGCATTTCTCGCGCCTCAACAGCCAATGCGGCGTCTATTCGTTATATGTCTATGGTAGAGGCTAGTTCCCATCGATGCACAGAACGGTCAACTGAGCATGCGCAAGTACTCGTTGCCTCCGTTGTTTGGGTAGGTTAAGGTTAGGGTTAGGGCGGGGTTAGGGTTAAAGTTAGCTAATCAGACGCAGAGTAGGGGCGGGTCTTCCTAGAATCCTAGCGCCTGGACGCTACGCGGGGCGTGTGGAGGCATGGTAGAGGCATTTCGCGCATGCTCAGTTGACCGTTCTCTACTCCATTTCCGTTCTCTGCATCGGTGGGAACTAGCCTCTACCCACCGTTAACTGAGGTGAGCGCTGATATACCATTTTTCACATTCTAAAGTAAAAAAAAAATTGAACTTCACTTTTTTTGTAATAATCTTCTAGTTAAAAATCTTCACAATTATACATTTGTACTTGGTAGAGGAGAGAATAATGTGTCTTGTTATACTTTTGCTGATGTCGTTCTTTAACGTCAAGATATAGCAAGCATTAGCAGACATGGCAGTTGGGGGAAACTTGCCTCAGTTACTTTGGGGCAAGTTATCACATGTGACAACTTGCTCCAAAATCACTGTGACAAGGTGCCAGTATACATAGACACAGAGAGACTGCTTGTCAACTGTTGTCATATGTAATTTTGAATTTTGTGAATGTGTTTTTAAAGAAAGACGGGAAGGGAGAAGAGATGGTCAGGAATTATAAAAGAAAAACAGAAAATGGCAGCACACCACCTGACGTGATGCTAAAGGGGCAGTGGGGCAGGTGAAGTTGGCAAATCAATCAATCATGAGTACAGCGAAGGATTAGTACTACCTGGGTTCAAAGAAAAGGACATGAGCTCCCCTGAAAGCCTACTTTGAGAAATTTAGGGGGGGGGGCACTATGAAACATTGTCCATTTTTGTGTCACAGGTTTTTTTCCGTACATTAAAGTTCCTGAAATGAATGATAATAGTAAATATATGCCCGTGCTGTGTTTATTCATTACATTCCAATTCCCGAACATTTGTCCCCACCATAATAACCATAATGCTGTGTCTCTTCCTGCTGTGGCCATCCATCACTCTGTTTACGTCACCACTTGAACTTCTCTTCACTGAGTTGGCTAGCTAACAAGTTGCCCTGTGGTCACTTCTGATTTAAGGTAAGAATCAGGGAGTTACTTGCTTGAGCTGTGGGCTTGTGAGGACTGGCCCTAGTCCTATTTACTACTGATGTCTTTTGTTATGACTGTTATGTGATTCTGTTTCCTAACTGTGTTGCAACTGGTCTATTCTGCTTCTCCCAAGGCGCCGCGGATCTACCACCGTGGGCTGTGTGTCGCAAATTGTGGTCTCTCACTAACTCACTCATGGACACATTGTGGTCACTCCCTCACTCATGGACGACCTAGGAGGGAACCTTAGTAGGGACGTTTAGTAGGACGTACACTCGTTAGTCTTTGATACATTTCAAAATTCCTCGTAATAATAATAATCTAACTAAAACGCTTCCATTTTATTAAATGTACCAATCCACACTGTGCCATGGGTCTGTGTGGCATGTGTGCTATGCACCTGCATCCTCTGTCTTGTGTGCTATTGATTGCCATTTTATTTAGCCCTGTGGTGTTTCAGTTATGTCTTTGCAATGTGTTGAACACAAGTGTGATGGGTTCTGTATTTTGGTGTATTATAGTGGTGTTGCCTCCAGGATGTTTTACTGTGCAGTAGGCGTTTGTGTGTGTGGCTGTTGCTAGCCTGTGTTTTCTGTAAGACCAACAGTTGAGGCTGTGGGCATGTTCCGATATTGTCATATGATGTAACCTAGGTCTGGTCTGTTAGAAGCTTAGCACAAACCATTGGCTGAATCACTGTGTGGGTTTCTGTTGCTGTTGTTGCTCGAGTGATGTAAACACATTGCAAAGGTGAATTTTTTTCCCCTGTCTGTATGAAGTGAAATGTTATATAGTAACAGTAGAATGTTTTTGCATGGAAAAATGCAGTAACCCTGCAATTGACCATGCAAGTCAATGTATGCACATGTATGTGACGTGTGTAGTAGCACACTTGAAAAGGGGGCTCCCCTGAAAGCCACTGTGTAATTTGAACCCTGAATACTACCAGTAATAATAAATATCCGTGGTGCAACTGCCCTTTTCTTAGTTGAATTGAGCGTTTATGTTGAAATCTATGTATGGCTTCATTGTTAAAGGCATGTCAAAGTGAGTAATAAAGGGTGCAGTGTATGTCATTGAAGCTTGGGAGTATATCCCATCACAGATGTTTGGGTGAATAAGAGTCAAGGATTCAAAAAAATATCACATAATGAGAGAAATGTGTCTTAGGTTAAGGACTCAGAAACAACATAAAGACACACACCCATGACAGACTCGCATAAGTCTGCATTAAAACACAGCTCCATAAATTAAAAAAAAATATATATATATATAAGCATGTGTGCAAAGCTGCATTAGAAGGTAGCGGCAGTCTGTTTGGCCTTGTTTAAAATGGATATTGCTGTGGGAATGAAAGGGTTTTTGTAAGTTCTCTTTTTGGCCAGAGATGCTCTGAGGCATCTGCCTGATGGGAGTAGCTGAAAGGAGTGGTGAAGGGGTTGTGAAAGGTCCTTAGTTATGGAGTCTGCCTTTCTTTTTACTGCATGACTGTAAAGGTCTGAGAGTTGGGTTTGAGTGGTGCAGGGGATTTTGGTTGCATGCGAGTGTTTTCTTGCTTTTCTCTGTGTGGAAGTTGTACCAGGATGCAGTGTTGAACGTGAGGACTGGTTCAATGAGTGACCGGTATACTGCTGTTAAAATATCCTGTCTGACGTTAAAATATTTCAGCCCCCGCTGGAGAAACGTGCGCCGTTGGCCCTTTTTGTAGACCTCGTCCGCATGTTGTGTGAAGGACACATCTAAGACCCATCTGTTTTGTTGTCTCCAGAAGATTTAACAGAAAATGCTGGCATCTGGCAGTGACAAGACTCTGTACTTGCTCCTCTTGGTCGGTTGATTTCTATTTATTTGATTTATTTATCCACGTTATTCCTAGCTCCCATCATACCTTGTGTAAATTATGGGCGCGTCTTCCGCTTTCTTACACCACTGAACCGGAACTAGCGTTTGGGAGCGATAGCAAAGTAACAAATCGATATGTGGAAATAAAGCCTGTCAACCCTGAAATGCGAGAGTGTGGCCAATGTTGCCCTCTATGGTCGACGGATGGGAGGATGACATGAACAAGTGGCCTCGGATAACATACATTAACGTATTTAGCTACTTTATCGAATCTGTTGCGATTGAGGGCGAAGCGATGAAAACTCTGAGGCGTATCAATGTCTCCACAGCAACAAGGTTGGACGCGTTTTGCTAAAGGAGTTGGGAAACAACCTTGTTTACTTGAAAGCTGATATTGAACCAAGTCAGAGCCGTAAAATTCCACATCACCAGGCCTGGGTTTACAAACGGCCGGGTGCTCCTGTTTAGTAGGGCCAGAATATTATTTATTGATTTTAGTTAAGCTTTTAATGAGATCAGGAGTGACCTTTTATTAAAGCCATCCATCCATCCATCCATCCATTATCCAAGCTGCTTATCCCAATCGGGGTCGCGGGGATGCTGGAGCCTATCCCAGCAGTCATTGGGCGGCAGGCGGGGGGGACACCCTTTTATTAAATCGACATTTTAAACTTGACACCAATGGCCACCTTGCACTGTGGATCAAAGGCTGATTATCTGACGGCCCCGAAGAGTCTCTGTACAAGGCTGCATGTCCCATGAAACCATTTTGAATACTGGGGTGCCCCAAGGCTGCGTTCTATCTCCTGCACTTTTTTAAAATGAAATGCAGATTTACGACAGCAACTTTTGTCTTTTTAAGTATGCAGAGGACATTGCAATGGCGGATTTAATGTTCAAGGGTAACGATGAACTTATTAATCACATCAGCAGTGGGTCAACATTGTGTCCAGAGAGTGCTCTGATGTCAAACGCCAACAAGACAAAGGAACTCATTGTCAACAATAGGGGTGAGCAACCAATATGTCAGCCAATCACAATTGGGGGCCAAGCTGTAGAGATGGTATGTAGTTTTAAATATTTAGGAGTCATTTTAGACACTAACTTGAATTTTAATGAGCACTCACACTACATGTTTTAAGAAGGCAATGCAAAGATTGTTTCTTTTAAGGATATTAAATGTCTTTGACGTGAGCAAAGAAGTCCTGAGGATGGTTTACGCCAGTCAGGTGGAAAACTAATTTCTTACAATATCACATGCTGGTACGGAAATTTAGGGGCTAGGAGCAAAAGCAAGTTTACAAAAATAGTAAACACAGCCAGCAGGATTACACGGAGCCCTCAGAGACAGTCGGTGGAGCTGTATGTCCACCACAGGAACCAGGAGGAATGCAACGTTAATGGTTCAGGACGCCTCACATCCTTTGTTTGATGAGTTTGAAAAACTCCCCTCAGGAAGGCGATATAGGTTACCCACAGCACCAGAAACATCTTCAAGAGCTCTTTTATTCCACCCTCTGTCATCTCAGTAAACAAATGATTTAGTTTTCTTTTTAGATACTAGTAACAATGCTGTTTTTTATCATCTTAAGGTCAACGTGAACGATTCATGTCCAGTCATATGAAGGGTAAAAATAAACACCAAAAATCAGAGCCTCTACATTTAATGTACACTTGCCTGCGTACACACTTGTGCCTGTTATTCTTTATCACTGAATACGTCTACGTCAAAAATGGAATTTGTTACGCTACAGCACTCCTGGTGGCTATCCTGGGACACTATAGGTCGTTTGAGGGGAGAAAGATTCAAGATTCAACAAAGGACTGGTTGTTAAAATCCCTAGTGACTTACATGCATAAGTCTTGTATTCATGCTTACATATATGCATATGTCATGTGTCCTTGAAACTTATGGTCTACTTATGTAAACACATGTGTAATTTGAGTTTACTGTTAAAGCTTTATTTTTATTTCCACCCCTGCTGGGTTATATCTGAAGTTAAAGCAAGTCGTCTAGTTGCATTTTAATACTAGGTGATGTAATCAGTCATGTCAGAGAGCCTTTTCTCAGGCTCTGCCCATGAAGAAATGTTCTTTGTAACAGGAAACACTATGTGAGCCCTGCCCTCTCACTTCCTGAAACCAACAAGTGCTTTATTGGTGTTATTTAAAGTAACAAACAAGAAGCACACCAGCGTACCGAGGCTAAACATGCACAATCAGACTCGTAGGAAACATAAAACATGGCTGCGTTTTAGTCATTCAGCAGATGTTCTTACCCACAGGTAATAATACATATGTTCCGACCACAGAACAGTAATAAGAACAAACGCACGTAGGACCATTATCACTACCAAGAACCGAAGAGACACACTAGAATTAGTAAACAACATTTCTATTCTGCCATGAAAAAGCATCGTCAACAAAATAAAGCCTGATAAAAATGCTAACAATGCTGGTCCAAAATAGCCACTGATTAGTTTTATTTTCAATTTCTGAGTAGCCCTGATTTTCAACAGTGGGCACCAGAAAAGAGTCACAAATGGAATTTAAGTGAAGTTTTTATACTGTTACTAACAGGGGGGGGGTGGGGGGGGGACATGGGACCACGCGGTAAAATGCTACTATCCTTTTGATCCTCGGCCGTTCAGAGCAGCCAGTGAATGATGGCGTGAGGAATCGGATTTACATGTTGCGCCGAAATCCCAGCGCGCAGTGTGGACCGCACTTCCCCAAATTGTTACGGAGCGATAATCGGAGAAAAATCAGTTACCCAGAACCTTTTCGGTGGTAACACGGTACAGACATCCAAAGCGGTGTTGTACAAGATAAGAGCCAAGCGGGCCGTAAACCCTTCAGAAGGCGGCAGAGATTATTTGTGTGATAGGTTGTGGTCTGTGTTTACAGCAGGGTAACACTTGTGTCGGTAAAAGGAGAGGCTTTCTTGCTGTGTCTGACGCACTGTGTGTTTCCCAGCCAGGAGCCCTGGGGAGCTGAGCAGGTACACGGAGCCATAACCCCGCTGATAGGATCAGTAGCTCCGTGCTCATGTGTGCGTGCGTGTGTGTGTGTGTGTGTGTTTTCTCATTTGTATACGCTTACACACGTGTGCGTGTGCACACCCAGCCTTCCGGCTCCGTGTTCCTGCCCACATACGTGTGCCCACGATTCAGGGAAGGACCGCGTCCGATCCGACGTCTCGGCCTTGGCACGCTGTCGCCGGCCGGTTTGGCCGAGAGACGACGTCTGGCTTCCTGTCCCGAGGAACTGGCTGTCACTTTAAGTGGGGCAAGACCCCCCAGGGGGTTATGCCCGGCAGCGGTTTGCCGGTAGGAGAGCCTTACCGGCGCATCTGGGAAAGTTGGACCAAGAACAGAAAGAAAGCGGGAATTCAGCGACCTGTTCCCACTTCCTCTCCTCTCTCTACTGGGTGCACTTCTGGGAAAGAGGTGCGGCTGAGGAAGGGGGTGGTGTGTGCGTGCGTGTGTGTGTGCGTGCGTGTGTGTGTACACAATTTTAACTGCACATTAACACGTCAATGTGTATTTGCAAGCATGTGCAGAAGCCTCCGCTGCGTACATGTGGGTGAGGAGTAATGAATGTGTATCTCTGCACATAATTACTCCCGATTCCCTGAAATGTTCTCACCCACGCGCTCACACACATCAGTCCAACCCCACCAAACGGCCCAAGCTCTGTCTAACTAGACAGTCAGCCCCCCCCCCCCAATCTTAAACCCTTATTAACTCCTCCCAGCTCCCGGATTAAGCCCCGGTGTCCAGACAGCTAACAAGGCTGTATGTGTCTGGTACAAGCTGCTCATCCATTCACAATGCTTTATGACTGCTTACAAACTCCAGCCTACTCCCACCCCGCACACCCTCCCCCCCGGTGGGGGACATTTGCAAAACAAGTGCTTAGCTGAAGGGGACTGAGACGGGGTGGTGGTGGTGGTGGGTTAGGGGAGGGGGAGGTGAAAGGAACAAGTGCTTTGGGGGTGGGGGGTGGGGGTTATAAGAGAGGGGGGTGATGGAGAGAGAAAGAAGGGCGGAGGTAACGGAAGATGGGGAAACAGCCTCGGTGAGAAGAAAAGGGGCAAAAGCGCAAGAGGGTAATTAAGACCCCGCTG
This sequence comes from Lampris incognitus, assembly GCF_029633865.1. Lineage (NCBI taxonomy): Eukaryota > Metazoa > Chordata > Actinopteri > Lampriformes > Lampridae > Lampris > Lampris incognitus. Next base: position 15,698,657 of record NC_079211.1, read on the forward strand.
AGAGAGGGTACGTGGGTTTTGGGAAAAAGGCGGAGAGGGCAGCAGAGGGCAGAGGCACCGGAGCGTGAGGTGCTTCGATATTTCACGTGCACCGTAGCGTGGACCGGCCCACGTGCGCCGAACACAACCCACGAAACCAAGCTGCTGGTACGGCTGAGAGTCTGAACTGGAACCAGGCTCACCTGCCGCCGGGAGCAGGGTTTTCATGCGCTTAACGGTTGAGTTGGTAAAGTTATACTCCTCTAATATTAAAGAGAATACGGTAATAAAGAAAGGATATGATGGGCGTGCGGGTGGCGTAGCGGTCTATTCCGTTGCCTACCAACACGGGGATCGCCGGTTCGAGACCCCGTGTCCCCTCCGGCTTAGCCGGGTGTCTTTACAGACACAGTCGGCCGTGTCTGCGGGTGGGAAGCCGGATGTGGGTATGTGTCCTGGTCTCTGCACTAGCGCCTCCTCTGGTCGCTGCACTAGCGCCTCCTCTGTTCGGGAGGGGGGGGAGGGGGGATAGCGTGATCCTCCCACGCGCTACGCCCCCCCCTGGCGAAACTCCTCACTGTCAGGTGAAAAGAAGCAGCTGGCGACTCCACGTGAATCGGAGGAGGGCATGTGGTAGTCTGCAGCCCTCCCCGGATGCAGAGGGGGGGGGGCAGAAGATTAGGGTAATTGGCCGGATACAATTAGGGGGGGGGGATATGGTTTGGATTGTACAGAAAAGAGGTAGAACAGAGAAATGAGTGAAGTGTAGAACCACCTGAGGTCGGTCACACTTGGGATCATTTCTTGTCTTTGTGCCGAGAGGTCACATATATATACCAGTCTTCTGCAAGCAGATACAACAGATGTGCCCTTAGATTGTGAGGGAGGAGGTCATTTTGCAGATTTGCAACCGTACTGCAACTGGGCTGAGAGTAAAGGAAAATATTTCTCGGGGGGGGGGGCAAATACTTTGCACAACATTTGGAGTTTCAGAAGGCCTCCGTTTGTTTCAGGAGGGGTTCTGCTGCGTCGCCGTGCTACTTCTGCTTCCTAACTAAGTAAGGGGGGGGGGAAAGACGGTCGAACGGAGCCAAATTACAAAGTGTGGTAAAACCACGTCCGCGATGCAGCTTCAGAAGGTTTGCAGTCAGGCACCGGGTTGTGACGCCTGCGACCCGGCGGTGCAGCTGACGGGGACGAGGGGGCACGGCTCCGGCCCCCCCCCGTCCCAGTGCCACGCGCCAGCCATCGCATCCGCTCCCTATAGAAGGAGTCAAACGCGGCCCAGCAAACGAGACACACCCGCTGAACAAACTGTTCCAGAAGGAATCGATCCCCCACCCCACCCCACCCGTTTCGTTCCACGCCGCACCGCAAACCCTGCATGGCGGCGTCTCCACGGCCTGACGGGTAATCTCCTCGTCTAAGCGGTGAAGTGGCAGGAAGACGGCGGGTTGACCCACTTTGAGTCATTAGAGCGAGCAGGCGTGGCTCGCGGCCTGCACCGTACCACTGCCGCTCCACACTGGATCCATACCATGGCCTGAACCCGGCACACACCCGGACAGTTACTCAACCGTCTCGTTATTAGACTCACGACACACTTCATCTCCCAGACGAGCGTATGCAGGAATGTGACGCTGCATACACTTACACATACACATACACACATGTGTGCACATACACACATGCACGTAGACACTTCATGTGTGTTGATGGTGTTCTGATACTGACACACGGTTACATCCTCCTGGCTACAAATTGCCGGTTTCATAACCGCGGCTCAGTACACGCCTCCCCGGCCGAGGCTCGCGGCCGCCCCCTGTATACGGCTGTGACCTCCTTGGCAGCGTTGCTGGGTCACGCAACATCTGCAGACAGGTGAGAAAACAAGTGACCAAGTAGTAGTGTTGTGTCTCCCTGGAGACACACAGCTGGTTGACACGCACCGGCCCAGCAAGGCTGTGGAGGGCGAGAAATGTGTGTGTGTGTGTGCGTGTGTGTGCGTGTGTGTGTGCGTGTGCGTGTGCGTGTGCATCTTGTAGTTGCAGATGTTAAGGGTGTGCATGTTGTGTGCGTTGCGTTTTTTTTATGCAAACTTCTATGCAGATTTGCATATGTATGAATGCACGGAAAATGTGTGTGTGTGTGTGTGCGTGCGTGCGTGCGTGTATGTGCATCTTGTAATTGCAGATATGGAGGGTGCGCATTTTGTGTGCGTTTGTGTTTTTTTTTTATACAAACTTTTGTGCAGATTTGCACGCATGAATGCATGGAAAACTTGTGTGTGTGTTTGTGTGTGTGTGTGTGTGTATGTGCATCTTGTAGTTGCGGATGTTAAGGGTGTGCGTGTTGTGTGCGTTGTTTGTGGGGGAGTTTTATGCAAACCTTTGTGCAGATTTGCGGATTTGCGCACGTAAATGAATGGAAAACTTGTTTGTGTGTGTGTGTGTGTGTGTGTGTTTGTGTGTGCGTACGTGCATCTTGTAGTTGCGGATGTCAAGGGTGTGCGTGTTGTGTGCGTTGTTTGTGGGGTTTTTTTATGCAAACCTTTGTGCAGATTTGCGGATTTGCGCACGTAAATGAATGGAAAACTTGTTTGTGTGTGTGTGTGTGTGTGTGTGTGTGTTTGTGTGTGCGTACGTGCATCTTGTAGTTGCGGATGTCAAGGGTGTGCGTGTTGTGTGCGTTGTTTGTGGGTTTTTTTTATGCAAACCTTTGTGCAGATTTGCGGATTTGCGCACGTAAATGAATGGAAAACTTGTTTGTGTGTGTGTGTGTGTGTGTGTGTGTGTGTGTGTGTGTGTGTGTGTGTGTGTGTGTGTGTGTGTGTTTGTGTGTGCGTATGTGCATCTTGTAGTTGCGGATGTCAAGGGTGCGCGTGTTGTGTGCGTTGTTTGTGGGGTTTTTTATGCAAACCTTTGTGCAGATTTGCGGATTTGCGCACGTAAATGAATGGAAAACTTGTTTGTGTGTGTGTGTGTGTGTGTGTGTGTGTGTGTGTGTGTGTTTGTGTGTGCGTACGTGCATCTTGTAGTTGCGGATGTCAAGGGTGCGCGTGTTGTGTGCGTTGTTTGTGGGGGTTTTTTATGCAAACTTTCGTGCAGATTTTCACACATAAATGCATGGAAAACGTGTGTGTGTGCGTGTGTGTGCGTGCGTGTGTGCGTGTGTGTCCTTGACGGCCTCGTGTTCCAACCCCGGATGAGGACACGGAGGAGCCGGGCAGAGCCGGCCAGCAGCCGGAGGTTGATCCAGCGGTGCTGGCGTTTAAGGCGGGTACAGTTAGGCTGCAGCACATCCGTCTGCAGCCGGAGTGGACGGGAGGATTAAACCTGCGGCATGTGCACGCCGACTCCGCTCACAGAAACACGAGAATGAAAGGGCCCGAAGGAAAACAGCCTTTTAATAAACGGGACCCCGGTGTTTGTGTGGGCAGCGCCGGGCAGGTTTTTCACCGCAGACTCCTCCGAGCGGGACGCCGCAGTGCACCGTTCCATCCGGCCCGCCGTCCAACAGCAACAGCTTGCGCGCCGGTTGTGCGTTGTGCGGCGTTCAGGATGTGAATCACGGCGAAAGGATAAAAGCAGAGCGTCCGTGCCGTCCGCCAACTCGCCATGGCGGCGTTGCGTCACCCACGACATAACACCGGGTACCGGGCGTTCGAGTCCACCGAGGCAGCGCTTGGACCTTGACAGCGTGCCGGTTAAGTCACAGGAAAACGCAACCTCGATGTTGACAATTATCAGAATCACGCACAGACTTGATGAAACAGGTTCGCTTCTCTTTTTATGGTACACTAAAATGTAGGAACATGAAGTGTGCGTGTTGAACTCGATGCCAACTGCCTTGCTGCCCAAAAAAATATACCCCTTCTGCTTCCTGAACACGCTTTTCTTTTTTCTTTTTCTTTTTTGTTGTTGTTGCTGACACGAAGGTAGTGATTAAGCGAAGTTATACAACAGCAGATAAATAAAGCTTCGAGTTTCTTTGTTTGAAAGCCCAGTTTGCTCTAAATGGTACAAGGTGGGGCATGTTGTATTGTTTTCGTGGGTTTCCTCACGGTACTCGTCTCTCCAACACCCACACCAAAGACACACACATCAGGCCAACTGGAGACTCGAAGTTGGACTCGAGTATGAATGGTGTGTGAACAGTTGTGTGTGTGTGTGTTGGGGGGGGGGGAGGGGGGTTGTAATAGGCTGGCCTGTTGAGGTCGACTCCAACCAGCAGCCGTACCAACGTGTATACTGGCTCTTCTGAATGAAGGAAGCTAAGCAGGTGTCCCAGATAGCAAAATTGCTGTGGCCCGGACCCGTCCCACACCCGACACTTCATCCGGCCCACATACCGCATTTGGGCGGTCCGCTCCTGTTTGCCAGATCTGGGCCCGAACCAAGCCATAGCAATACCGCATTAGCAATACCGCATGTGCCACATATTTGCCGAAGGTGGCCCATATGTGTTTTGTGATACTTGGGCCATATTCACCATTCATTTATTTATGAATGTGTGTATGTGTGTGTGTATGTCAGCCCTGTGTGATGGCCTGACGGCCTGCCCAATGACTGCTGGGATAGGCTCCAGCATCCCCATGACCCTGAGAGCAAGATAAGGGGTTTGGTTAATGGTTGGATGGATGGATGGATGGGCCATATTTGCTGTTATACATGTGGGCCACTTCAGGCTCACATCCATTTTGTCAGGGCCATAAGAAGGCCATCAGTGCTAAATCACTGCCTGAAGGGGCCCACATCCGGATGCTATCTGGGATGGGCTTGGCTAGTACTTGGATGGGAGACCTCGCGGGAAAACTGGGTTGCTGCCAGAAGTGGTGCTGGTGGGCCAGTGGGGGGCAGTCTTCCCCCTGGTCCCGATAAACGACAACAAAAATCCCAATGCGCCAGTGCAGTGGCGGGGACACTTTGCTGTAGGAGACACCGTCCTTCACATGAGACGTTAAACCGAGCTCCTGACTCACTGTGGTCATTAAAGATCCCATGGCAGTTATCGCAAAGAGTGTCCTGGCAAAATTCCCTACCTGGCTGTCTCCATCTGGCCACCTAATCACCCCCCTGTGTATTTGGCCCAATGTTTCCCCCCGCTACACCTCAAGCTGATGTGTGGTGAGCGTTCTGGTGCAAAATGGCTGCCGTGCACCACCCAGGTGGTGCTGCGTATCGGCGGTGGTTGAGGTGAGTTTCCCCCTTCTCTGTGAAGCGCTTTGGGTGTCCAGATAAATCAGGAATCAGGAACACTTTATTTGTCATTTATGAAATATCATTTCTCCAGCCCACAGCAGTGCAACACAAAGACAAAACACATATCCAAAAACTTGAAGAACACACATTTCCAAACTAACACAAACATCCAAACTTACACAAACATCCAAACTAACACACATAGTATATCCAAACTAACACAAACATCCAAACTTACACAAACATCCAAACAAAACAAAAAAATCACTGTCCAAGGGAATTAACGCCAGCCAGGATGACTGTCGGAACTGCCGGTCTGCATGGGCTAGCAGTTAGCTTAGCCTGCCCCGCTTCTGTGTCCTGCCGGACCAGCCTCGGCATTTCCTCCTCGGGTGCAGCTCCAGGCAGGCCATGGTCCTTGGGCCCACCGGATGCAGCAAACCAGGCTCCCCCAGCCGATCCAGCACCAGCTCTCCCAGACAGACACCCTCGACACACCTCCCCGCACTCCACATGACGACACCAAAAACACCACAGTCAACACAACACCAGGCCAGGCCGCCGCCAGACCGGCCTCGGTGTTATCGGAACTGCCGGTCTGCATGGGCTAGCAGTTAGCTTAGCCTGCCCCGCTTCCACATACTGTCAAACCGCCCTCGGTGTTACCTCCTCGGGTGCAGCTCCGGGCAGGGCCGTGGTCCCTGGGCCCACAGGACGCGGCAGACCAAGCTCTCCCAGCCGATCCAGCGCCAGCTCTGCCAGCCATCAAACGAAGACACAACTTAAACGCAGACATGGACAAAGACACTGCATGGACGGCACCGGGTGAGGCCGCCGTAAACGGGAATTCGCGCTGCCATCCTCCCACACCGGAAGCGAGAAAGAAAGCGTTATATAAATGTAATCCGTTATACTATTACCACCCCATGACCCATAAGGCTAAGTGAGTCGAGAGACTGAATGAATGAGATACAAAGGGGGGGGGGGACGCCAATTACTGCACCCCCTCAGAAAGGTGCAGTCAGATTGTTATTGTTGTTTCTCACCTATGAAGTCACGGAAAAGTCAGCCCGAGATTCGGTTAGAAATACGGGTGGTGACCCAGCGCACCATAGGCGTGGGCCAATGAATAAAATAGAACGAGGTCGTGTGCTATCATGCCTACGCACGCCTGAAATACATAAACCCCCACAGGCAGTGTTTACCACACACGCACACACACCCATACACAGACGCACATGTACACAATAACCTATCTTTTACGCCTCGCCTCACTGTCTCCAGAGGCCAGGTTTTCTTGAAGGCCCGGTTTCTTCCCCGAGTCAAGTCAAGTCAAGTCCATTTTATTTGTATAGCTCAGTATCACAAATGACACGTTTGCCTCAGGGGGCTTTACAGCAACACAACACCCTCGCTTAGACCCTCGCATCGGATGAGGAACAGCTCCCTAAAAAAGAAACCTCTTTAACAGGGAGAAAATACAGGAGGAAACCTCCGGGAGAGCAACAGAGGAGGGATCCCTCCTCCAAGACGGACAGACGTGCAATGGATGTTGTGTTTACACAGTTTACACAACACAACAGTGAAAGAGGACAACACAATTATAATGGAATTATGAGATCTGTGAAGAATATGATGAGGAGGATGCCAAGCAGCGTCCAGATGCCACCGGAGCAGCCCAGGACCTGAGCCATGCGACCACCATCACCATGTAGACCTGACAGGAGGACGGACTACACATGCAGACAGGGGAGACTCACATCACGCCAGTCACACACCCCGGAGAAGAGACAAGAAAAGACATGAGTCACACATCAGAGGGAGAGAAGGACACAACATTGGTACAGGATAACGTCATTACATGGATTTACAAGTTATAGAAATAATGTGATGAGGAGGATGCCAAGCAGTGTCCGGGTGACGCCCACCATCACCATGGAGACCTGGGCGGAGGAGAGACTGCACGTGCACACAGGGGAGACTCACGTCACACCGTTCAAACACAGAAGAAGAGAAAGGAGAAGACTTTAGTCACACATCGAAGGGTGGTTCCCCGAACTGGAAGCAAATACAGGTGGTTTAAAAACATTAGCTTACCAGTTATATGATAAATAAACAAATAAATAAATAAATAAATAAATAAATAAAGGGCAAATAAATAAATAATAAAAGCTGTATAGCCTGCCCCGCTTCCGCCTCCTCTCAGACCGCCCTCGGTGTTTCCTCTTCGGGCACAGCCCCGGGCAGGGCCGCGGTCCCCGGGCCCACCGGACAGGCAGACCGAGCCCTCCCGGCCACACGTCTCCCACACACCTCCCCGCACTCCACACGACCACACTAAAAACACATACAAACTCCTTTTTCTTTTTGGAAATGTTGGATATGCTATGTGTTGGGCGGCACGGTGGCTCAGTGGTTAGCGCGGTCGCCTCACGGCAAGAAGGTCCTGGGTTCGAGCCCCGGGGTAACCTTGATGGGTCGTCCCGGGTCGTCCCGGGTCGTCCTCTGTGTGGAGTTTGCATGTTCTCCCCGTGTCTGCGTGGGTTTCCTCCCACAGTCCAAAGACATGTAGGTCAGGTGAATCGGCTGTACTTAACTGTCCCGAGGTGTGTGTGTGTGTGTGTGTGTGTGTGTGTGTGTGTGTGTGTGTGTGTGTGTGTGTGTGTGTGTGTGTGGGCCCTGTGACGGCCTGGCGGCCTGCCCAGGGTGTCTCCCCGCCTGCCGCCCAGTGACTGCTGGGATAGGCTCCAGCATCCTGCAGCCCCATTCGGGATGAGCGGCTTGGCTAATGGATGGGTGGATTAATAATAATATTAATAATAATATTAATATCCTGTAACCGTGATCCCTGGTGATGTCCAAGAGTCCCTGCTTAGTTGGTACCCCTCCTGATGTGTTACTGAACCCAGCTGTGTTTCCAGATGTGTGCAAGAGGTGAACACAAATCGCCTCGACTTGATGGCGAAACCAGGTCCCGGTAACGTGCGGGCCGTCACCCTCAGGCGAACACGGTTGTATTGTGACTACCAAAAGCGCTCGTAGCGCCACCTGCCTTTGCATCAGCGCCTGCCATCGCAATCCGTCGTGGTATCGGTGCAGCATGCCGGGCATAGCTGGGATATCTGTGCTGGTACCGATGACACGTTTTTATACACATATTTGTGCGATACCGATAAGCCGGCCGACGTACCGCGCAGCTTTAGTCAATATTAATATTTCCATACGCCGCCTTTTTCTTTTCTATTTTGTTTTTACTTTTTTATGTAACCCATGTAAGGGGTGGGTGGGGGGCTGGGCGTGACCTGTCATTCGAGGACTTTTCATTGAGGAAGTAGTGTGGGGCTGAGACGCCCTGCACACCGCCGGCCGGCTGGCCGGCTGGCTGGCTGGGTGGGGGGGGGGGGTGTGGAGGGGGGGGGTGTCGTTTCACCACTGTTGTTCATCCTCCTTACAGATGGAGGAAGTTTGTGGTCTCAGCAGGATTACCACAGTGTCTTCACCCACTTGCCTATCAGCAGGGCGTGATGAGAGAGCGAGAGAGAGGAGGAGGAAGAAGAAAAAAACAAGTTTACGGATGCTGTCTCAAGCACGCCGTCATGTGACCCGCTTCTCTGTTTAGCGGAGGTATAAAAGACGAGGGAGCTATTCTGGTGCTGCAGAGCCCGCCCGTGCTGCGCCGCAGAAGCAGCAGCGTGTGTGTGTGTGCGTGTGTGTGTGTGTGTGTGTGTGTGTGTGTGTGTGTGTGTGTGTGTGTGTGTGTGTGTGTGAACCCTGTCACCAGAGTTGACCAATTGTGGTGACCTCTTGCAAAATGAGAAGTTTTGTCACCCAGTAGTAGTGGTTTTTTGTGTGTGATGGATATACGTACCTGTGGCTCTGTTTAATGCTGAGGCGTTAAAGAAAGAGGAGTTGGGTTTATTTACAAATGTTCACATCTGTAAATTCTGCCAGAAGAAGAAATGCGTCTCGTTAGGAAAAAGAGCAACTTTAACTGGCCTGCAAAAGGCCCCGAAATGCAACAGTGACCGATAAGGTCCATCCATCCTCTAGCCAAGCCGCTTGTCCCAACCGGGGTCACGGGATGCTGGAGCCTATCCCAGCAGTCATTGGGCGGCAGGCAGGGAGACACCCTGGACAGGCCGCCAGGCCATCACAGGGCCCCCACACACACACACACACACACACACACACACACACACACACACACACACACACACACACACACCTAGGGACCATTTAGTACGGCTGATTCACCTGACCTACAGGTCTTTGGACTGTGGGAGGAAACCGGAGCGCCCGGAGGAAACCCACGCAGACACGGGAAGAATATGCAAACTCCTCACAGAGGACGACCCGGGATGACCCAGCAAGGCTGGACTACTCCCGGGGCTCGAACCCAGGACCTTCTCGCTGTGAGGTGACCGCGCTAACCACCGGGCCACCCCCGTATTCAGAATTTGATAACTGGAGTTAAGTAACAGCTAATACTCTATTACCATTTGATGTTTAACCAATTTTAGATGATAATCTTCATATATACATGCAGTGAGGGTAGGCAGGGTAAGCAGTGCCTACCCTGTGATAATTTAGTCAAAATAACCACACAACAAATTCATAACAACATATCCAAATTTCACTCTTGTTACAAGTATGCTGCCCAATTATTATTATGATCATTCATTCTTTCTTCTTTCCTGTTTTACATCCTGTCGAGCTGGGTCCAAACTATGGACCTGAGGCACTATAGGGCAGATGTCACTTGATTGACAGTACTCGTGGTAATAGGCTTGTTATCATCATTATCATCATTATTGTTATTATTGTTATCATTATTGTTAGTCACGATGGAATAACAGGGGTGTATGTGTGATGAGTCTGGTTTTGTCATGATAATGGACAGGAGACAAGGCTGTCCTCCTACCTGGTGAGGGTAGCCTTGTCTCCTGCCGGGGGGCTCTCTGAACCCTGATAGGACAGAAGACACTGTTGTGAGTGTGCAGCGTGTGTCTCGTGTGTCTCTGGGTGTGGTTTGACCCGCCGCGGCCTGGTTTGGTTGTGGAAACAAGCCACAAATATTCTCCAAAACACGAACAGGAATGAATATGGTCTCCGTGCCGCCGTTACATAACAGCCTAACCTCTGCAGGTACACACAGACGCACACACACATACACACACACACACACACACACAACACGCCTCCGTTGTAAACAGCTTTGTGGTCTGTTTTGTTCGAACAAGAAAAACACATTCTCTCATCCCAGAACATCCTCGGAGCCAGCGCAGGGATTACCGCCTCCCGCTGTGGCGGGAAGCTCCGCGTCGCCTCCCGCCACGGCGGGAGGCGACGCGGAGCTTCCCGCCACGGCGGGCCACCGATCACACGGGGGGGGCCCGCGCCGCGCATCCCGGCGGTGAACCGAAAGCAAAAGCAGGGTGCTTTCCAGAAGCCGGCGCTTTCAGCGTGACGCCCGGGGCCCAGGGTAAACACCTGTTTCGGGGGGAAAAGGTTTCAGCGCCGCTCGGGTGTGCTGCGTTCTGTTTTGAACCTGGAGTTGTTTCCTCGAAGCAGTCTGGCACCGCGCGAGGCCCGGCAGCGGCTTGTAGCTGTCTGCCAAGAAGAAGAAGAAGAGGTTCCTATGGGAATGTTAAGAGCCAAACAAATTAAAAGAGATTGGGGTGAGATTACCATTCCTCGGGGGGGGGGGGGACACACACATACAAAAAAAAAACAACACACAGAAAAACGGAAAAAAAGGCGGCTTTGTTCGGGCGCGGTAGAAGCGGGGCCGGGCGGCGGTTGTTTGCGTGCTCGCGGAAGCCTCGCTGCCAGCTGGTAGTAAGTGGTTGTAAGAAGACTGCCAAGTTTCTACTGGAGCTGCAACGTTATTGATCATTCTGGACTCGCGCGGGGGGGGGGCGGGGCACACATGCACGCATGCATGAGAAAGGGTGCACACACACACACGTGCACACACCAAGACACACACACACACACACACACACACACACACACACACACACACACACACACACACACGTGCACACACCAAGACACACACACACACACACACACACACACACACACACACACACACACACGTGCAAAGACCCAGGATTGTTTTTCTGTTCTTGCGGGAACCTTCATTCCTGGGAAACCTGAACCATCACAACTGCATCCATCCTTCCTCTATCCAGCTTAGCCTCCTGTCAGCGTCTCAGGGGTGCTGGAGCCTATCCCGGCAGGCGAGGAGGCGGCCTGTCCAGGGTGTCTCCTCGCCTGCCGGGCCGTCACAGGGCCCACACATTCACACCTGGGGGCGATTCAGTGCGGCCGATTCAGCCGGCCTACAGGTCTTTGGACTGTGGGAGGAAACCGGAGCCCCCGGAGGAAACCCACGCAGACACGGGGAGGACATGCAAACTCCACACAGAGGACGACCCGGGACGACCCCCCCTCAAGGTTGGACTACCCCCGGGGTTCGAACCCAGGACCTGCTTGCTGTGAGGCGGCCGCGCTAACCACTGCGCCACCGCGCCGCCCCATCAGAACTACGTGTCTGACCTGAACCCTTACCCGGACTTTAACCTAATCCTCATTCTGGTCTCAACCCGCCTCCTGAGACAAGAAGAAGAAAGCCACTCTATTTTGTCCTTGTACAGTTACGATGACTTTGTTGTCTGCATTTAACCCATCCTGTTGTACAGGAGCAGTGGGCAGCTGCAGCGCCCGGGGCCCAGCTCCAGCTCTTCTTTCCATTGCCTTGCTCAAGGGTACAGACAGGAGTATTAACCCTAACCAGATGTCCTTTTGCTGGTGGGAGGAAACCGGAGCACCCGGAGCAAACCCATGCAGAGACGGGGAGAACATGCAGAAAGGAACTGGGACGACCTGGGACGACCCGGGGTTCGAACCCAGGACCTTCTTGCATGTGAGGCAACAGTGCTGACCACCGGACCACCGGGCCGCCCCTATAACGACCCTATAATAGACCCTTGGAGTGGAGAGGAGTGGACAAAATGTCCTCACTTTGCAAAAATGTCCTCACATTTAGAGAACTTAAACTGGTCTTGGTAAATATAGCTGAACACACACACGCACACACACACACACACACACACACACACACACACACACACACACACACACACACACAAGCTCGTGAGGACTAGTTTAAAGTAGGGTAAGGATTTGGGTTCAGGGTTAAAATCAAAATGAGGTTACGTGTGTTTGCAGATTTGCAAACATATGAATGTATATACACACACACAAACTCTGTGTCCCTTCTATCTCTCCCTCTCGCTGCAGCCTCCCCCCCCTCACCCCCAACCCCCCACCCAGAACTCCCTGTTCCCATCCCCTGGAAGAAGGCGGACAACAAACCCAACTGGGTCAGCTTCACAGTTGGGTGAACCGTCAGACGCAAACCAGATGCAACAAGCTGACACGGACCGCGCTCGGCAAGACGGGAAAAGGGGATCTGCCGGGCCGGCATCCTGGCAGTGAATCGCCTCGGCCGTCCCGCTGAAAACCCAACATCCACCAGCTTTGCCATGCTGTTCGTGCAATGCGTCCAGAAAAAGAGAGAAAAGAAACAGACACTTGACGTTTAACCAGAAGAAGAAAAAAAAACCACAGCGATTTCTGAGCCGCTGTGTCTGTAATCGTCTGTAATCTATATTCTAGTCTAGCAATTAAACTGCAGGAGGTGGATGTGTTTTCTCTCTCTCTCTCTCTCTCTCGTTCACAGCTGGGGGAATCTTCTACCGGTGAGCCCTCTTGAGGTAGACGGCGGTAACTGCACCCGGTGTCAACCTGAGGAATGCGCCTGCACAAGCTCGGCTCCCAACAAAAATGTCGCTGGGCGCGCGGTCCACGTCACTCCTCCGCAGATATGCGCCTCGCCGCATCAGCGGGAGCTGCGAGTGCGTCAGCCTGACGTCAGGGATTCGGGCGCGCGCCCGTCCGCAGTCTGTTTCGTCTGACCTGTGCACCCGGGCTCACCTTTTCTGGGCGCCCGAGCTGTGCCGTGCTCGTAGCAGGTCATTTTTTTTGGGGGTCATTTCCGGCTTTCAGGGTAATAATATGATGTGTGAACTTGTATTTACTCTCCCCCCGCCTGGCGCAGGACTGCGGGCGGTCTCTCTGCACGCTCGGTAATCCAGGGAAGGTTGAGTCAGGTCCTCTGGATGAGAGAAACGGCTCATCGCTCGTCTAAGGGACCTCTTCAGTCTCCGCTGTCTGCAGGTGTCCCCGCCCTGGTGAACGACACAGTGGCGTAACGACCGGAAGCGATGGTTGTTTTTAGGCGGCACCGAGGCCCGACGGGGTCCTGGGCTCGAACCCCAGGCCGTCCCAGGTGCCTTTCTTATAAAGTTATTTCTGATTGTTCTCCCAATTTTGTGGCCAATCGATCCCTATTTTAGTTCCAACACCCACCCTCGTACTGCATGCGTTCGCCAACTGCGTCTCTCCGGCCTGCAGTCTCGAAGGAGTCGCCTCGCCACTTCCGTGACAAGGCGACTCCAGGCCGAACCCCTGCTTTATCACACACACACACACACACACACACACACACACACACACACACACACACACACACACACACACACACACACACACACACACACACACACACACACGTGACGAACACAAGCCGACTCCGCCCCCCTCCCAAAGACAGCGTTGCCAATGATTGCTGCCTCATCGAGTCCGGCCATAGTCGGATCTGACGAGACCGGGGCGCGAACCACCGGTCCCCAGTGGGCAACTGCCTCGACACAAAGCCGATGCTTAGACCGCTACACCACCGCGGACCCAGGTCCCTTTCTGTGTGGAGTTTGCACGTTCTCCCCGTGTCTGCGGCGGGTTTCCTCCGGATGCTCCGGTTTCCTCCCACCGCCGGAAAGACATGCACGTTAGGGTTAATACTCCTGCCCGTGCCCCTGAGCAAGGCAGTGGAGGGAAGAACTGGAGTCGGTCCCCGGGCGCTGCAGCCGCCCACTGCTCCTAAGCGGTTTTTTCATAACTATCGACCGAATGTGAATTTCAAAGACATCAGCATTTCAGTTACTGGTGACAGCTCTATAAGCTAACACAAGCTATCCGCTCTCATTAGTGAAGCTGGACAACTTTTCTGTCCTCACCCGGTGGACATGTGACCTTTTGTCACTCTGAATGCACCGTGTTGTTTTCCCTCACAATGTCTCTCTTCGTGTCTTCTCTTGTTTTTCAAGTTTTACAGTAATTTTTCTATTCCATGCCTCTTAAGGCCATCAAACCTGCTGAGTGAGAAAAACAGTGTGTTTGTGTGTGTGTGTGTGCGTGTGTGTGTGTGTGTGTGTGTGTGTGTGTGTGTGTGTGTGTGTGTGTGTGTGTGTGTGTGTGTGTGTGTGTGACCTCGCTTGTCTCTCCCCAGACTGGTACGGTGCCAACGCGACTGCTGCTTGCGTGCCACCACTGTTTGCTCAGATTTGCATCTGGGCTCGAGGGAACACTGGAATGATTCACCAGTCTTGTTGTGCGTGCACGTGTTTGTGTGTGTTTGTGCATGTGTGTGTGTTTGTGCATGCATGTGTGTTTGTGTGTGTGTGTGTGTTTATGCATGTGTGTGTGTTTGTGTGCATGCATGTGTGATTTTGTGTTTGTGCATGCATGCATGTGTGTGTTTTTGCATGCATGTGTGATTGTGTGTGTTTGTGCATGTGTGTGTGTGTTTGTACATGCATGCATGTGCGTGTGTGTGATTCTCCATTCTTGTTTTGCGTGCACGTGTTTGTGTGTGTTTGTGCATGCATGTGTGTTTATGTGTGTGTTTGTTTATGCATGTGTGTTTGTGCATGCATGTGTGATTGTGTGTGTGTGTGCATGCGTGTGTGTGTGTTTGCATGCATGCATGTGTGATTGCGTGTGTTTGTGCATGCATGTGTGTGTGTGTGTGTGTGTGCATGTGTGTGTACGCCTTAATGTTTTGTCTCGTTTGGGTCCGTCTCGCGCTCTCTCTCTCTCCCCTCGGTGAGACTGTTAATGTGAAACTTAGAACAAGAGGAAATAAAAGGAAAAGAGCTGTGGAAAGATAAACCCGCCGGGAGGAGCTGATTATACTGACGGACACTGACGTGCACGGGCCGTGCAGCGGGGCACGAAGAGAGGGCGCACAGGAAAGACCGGGGCCTTTTATGAGTAGGGTGGATATTTAGGAATATGAGTTAAAAGAGACACTCCCCCCGCCCCCCGCCCCTCTTCAACTTTGGGGTGGAGGCTGGCATCCCTTTAATGCCACACACTTTGGAAGCGAGTTTTCCATGACAGATCCGTCCGATTTACGAAGTGATGGCCGTCGGGGGAATAAACCTCAGGCACCTGGTAAAATAAGTAGACCCGTTTACCAGGCGTGCCGGCCCACGTGGCCGCGGCCCTCTGTGTAAAACGCAGAATGCGAAGCGCCAGCGGAAAGAAAAGCAACCCAAATGTGCGGAAAATCCAGAGGTCGCCTCTGGTGGAGGAGCGTTTACGTCCTCGCTGGAGGCCTTGGTCACTGCTGCCCCGTTTCTGAGGGCTGGCTCCGGGTCTCCCAGAATATGACAAACTTAGCCCAAGCTTTAACTGAACCCGGGCGGATGCGGTTTTCATCCTGAATGTGATCAGCTGCGTGTTGAGCCTCGCTGGCGACTCATTTCCGCACTTGGTGTTCTGCTGGTACAACAAATCTCCCCGCGCGCAAACGTTCTCTTTGGTTTTTTTGGGGGGGGGTTACCCCTTTTCCCCCCCAATTGTACCTGCTCAATTACCCCACTCTTCCGAGCCGTCCCGGTCTCTGCTCCACCCTCTCTGCCGATCCGGGGAGGGCTGCAGACTACCACATGCCTCCTCCGATACACGTGGAGTCGCCAGCCGCTTCTTTTCGCCTGACAGTGAGGAGTTTCGCCAGGGGGAGGTAGCACGTGGGGGGATCACGCTATTCCCCCCAGCCCCCCCCCGAACAGGCGCCCCGACCGACCAGAGGAGGCGCTAGTGCAGCGACCAGGACACACACCCACATTAGGCTTCCCCACCCTCAGACTAGGTGCGTAAGAAAATATCGATACGCTTGAGTATCGCTGTATTATCTTTTGCGATACCGTATCGATTCTCAAAATCGATTTTATTTGTTCACATGTAAAGGTGCGGGACAAACATGTTGTGTCGCGTGTGACCCCCACGACCGCTATAGATAACAGTGTTGTAGCCTGTCTTCAGCCATTTGACTCCTCCACTCCGACGCAGCAGCGTAAACTGAGACAGGAAGTAGCATAAGCACAAAGAACACAGGCCTATGAAATCGCAATATATCGCCTTTCTTACAGTATCGCGATATCTCGCGATACTGTTTATATCGCGATATATCGCGTGTCGCGATACGTATGGTACCACCAGATTCTCGCCAATACACAGCCCTACCTCAGACACGGCCATTTGTGTCTGTAGGGACGCCCGACCGAGCCGGCGGTAACACGGGGATTCGAACCGGCGATCCCCGTGTTGGTAGGCAACGGAATAGACCGCCACGCGACCCGGACGCCCCCCCCCCCCGCAAACCTTTTGTGAAAGATTTCGTACAACGACTGACGTATCAACGATAGACTGCTCGACCTGATGTCACTAATTGGAACACGTGGGGGGAGGGGGGGAGGGCGGAGGGGCGCCCATTGATGAGGTTTCTTCTTCTTCTTCTTTTTGTGTGTGTCACAGATGTTGTTCAACGCGGTTGGTTGGTTTCATTTTCCTTCTTTCATTCAAAGCAATCGAAGCAAGCGAGGGCGTCGTGCTCAGCTCGTATCCTCTTGTTGTTCACTATCAGATGTTGTTGTGACGTACAGTAAAACCCGTCCCTGAACGCGGACCCCGGGTAACCCACTGCTTCCTCGTCCTCATCAACCCCCACCCCCACCACCCCGCTCTCTTTCACCTCTTATATTTACATTTCACATATTCTCTCATTCAGCCGATGCCTTTATTCTGAGAAACTTGCGAAGAGAGTCGGTCATCGGATATATCTGCATGTCCACTCGCAGGCATCTGAGGGATGGTGGGGATGATATCGCGGCTGAGAGTGCATGCCATTTCTAGTGCAAGTCTGCATAAGGCAGATCGACGATAGGTGATTCAAATGAGCGGTGCAGCGCCGCAAATCTGCATCACAGACTTGCTCACGCGTCACACACGGACGTTTCTAGGCCTTTTTGGACGAAACGAGTCGAGTCCGGCTCTGCGGCCCTGACGGAAGACCCGAGTGCGTTGCACCGTTTCGGACCCAGGTAGGACGTAGAGATCTGCCAGACGTGGCCGTTGTGCCTTTAGGCAAGGCGCTTCGACCCCAGTTGACCCCAGCCAACGGTGCCACTGTTCTGCAGCCGGTATCAACAATCCATCCATTATCCAAACCGCTTGCCCTGATTGGGGTCACGGGATGCTGGAGCCTATCCCAGCAGTCACTGGGCGGCAGGCGGGGAGACCCGCTGGACAGGCCGCCAATCCATCACAGGGCCGACAGACACACACACACACACACACACACACACACACACACACACACACACACACACACACACACACACACACACACACACACACACACCCCTAGGGGCAATTCAGCACAGCCGATTGACCTGACCTACATGTCTTTGAACTGTGGGAGGAAACCGGAACACCCGGAGGAAACTCGCGCAGACAAGGGAAGAACATGCAAACTCCACTTGGAGGGGTCATCCCAGGTTGTCCTGTCCCAACGTTGGGGGGGGGGGTCATCCCAGGTCATCCCCCCAAGGTTGGACTACCCCGGGGCTCGAACCCAGGACCTTCTTGCTGTGAGGCGAGCGCGCTAACCACTGCGCCACCGTGGTGTCAACAACAACGCAAAACTAAACCAGTTTCCGGTGCGACATGCGGACAAGTTGAGACTAACTCAGAATAACGTACCA
Organism: Lampris incognitus; assembly: GCF_029633865.1. Taxonomy (NCBI): domain Eukaryota; kingdom Metazoa; phylum Chordata; class Actinopteri; order Lampriformes; family Lampridae; genus Lampris; species Lampris incognitus. Next base: position 15,716,796 of record NC_079211.1, read on the forward strand.
TCTCCCACCGAGTCTCACACACAACTTGCTTGTCTTGAGATACAGTTGATTTCAAAACCATCAGTTAACAGCGATGACGTCAGACAAGGAACTGGCTGCCTCACAGGGCACACGAGGACATCCCATCAGTTCTGTCTGACAACATGTGTATTGCATTTATACGTGTGTATAGAAAGATAGAACGTGATAGAGACTCCCTGTTGGACGCTGATGACTTTGTTGCTCGATAAGGTTTGTTTATTGTTAATTCTCGAACCCACTTTAACTTCTCCTCCTTACGTTACACGCATCAGCAAATACACCCCCCCCCCTTTCAGCAGTGATTATAGATCACAAAACCGCCTGCATCTGTGTGTGTGCAATTGTGTGTTTGTGCACATGGCCCCGTGTGTTACGGATGCGTAACAGGGCTGTGACAGTCAGACCACCACAAAGAAAAAAAAGTATGTTTTTTTCTAAATCCGCGGTGCAACTTAATTGTTACTATTTCAGAAAAATAGTCCGTGCCTCTGCTCACCCACCTTCGATTAGCGCTCACTGGATTCGGTGCTTCGTTAGTTTTGCAACACAAGTGCCCGAGTGCATAATGTATCTCTGCACATCCATGCTCACACAAACACACAAAAAACGTTAAAAACATGCCTGCGTTTGCAGGCGGCACCTACACACAGCCTCTTGCATGCCGCGGTTACTGCACAGTTGGACAAATCAGGCTTGTGGTTATAAGATATAAAGAGTACATCTTCTTCCTACCCTGTAGAGAGAGAGGGGGGGGGGGGGGAGAGGCGCGCGCGCGTGCGTTGCGTGAGAGGAGACAAAAAGTGATACTAGTGTGCACCGTACACCCTGTTCCCCATCCTGCAACAACACTTCAAATGCTGCTTCAGAAAGATTGGGGGCTTTAATATTTTTCTGCAATTCGACAAGCACGTGATTATACTTCCCCTTAAAAAGTCACACGATTTTTTGTCATCCGCAATGATCTCACGCCGAGGACATTATTAAATATTTATATATATATATATATATATATTTTTGTGCAGTGAAAGTGATGACGCCATCACTCAGATCGACTTTGCAGTATTATATTTCTCCCTCCTCTCATCCCCCCTGACAGTCAGCGGGCCATTGTGTGACGGACGGCGTCCTCCTTTGTGTTGTGGATGGGTCTCTGTTTGCGCCTCCGTCGTCTGTGTGTGCGTGCGTGTGCGCGCGTGCGCGGGCGCGCGCGCGTAGGCGGTTTTCAGCCACTTCCTTTTTGTGAAAGCCGACCAAGGACGCCGTGTTCCGAACACTGCTGCTGCTGCTGCTGCTTTCGCTTTGCAGCGCGGCGGCCGCGCACAAGTGGAAGCCAATTACCTGGGCGCGCGAGGTTCGTCCGGTGCTGCGAATCACAAGGCCGCGAGACTCCGCGATGATCGCCATAAGCCCCGTTTGTGCGATTGTATTGGTTAATGGCCTTGTGAAAGGTGCGAGGAACTTGTGCCTCAGCGCACAAAGAGCCTGCGTGCGTTGTCCCCAAAGTTTAAGAGCGCCCCCCTCCCCCTCCCCCTCCCCCTCCCCCCCCCCCCACACACACACAGGAACACGGCTATGTTCTCGCTAATGCTTCCTTTCAGTTAGTGCACACAGTATTTCTGCTGTCAGTGGTCTTTCCGAGTGCGGCAGCTCGGTATCCTTGCATTCTTCGGATGCATTGGAGGAGCATTCCCTCCTCACATTCCTCGCCGTGCCAACACAAGGCCGGTAACGCAACGCAATACAACAACATCGTTCTCCATCCTGTCGGTATGTGACAGCTTACACATGCGGAGAACAAAGCCTGTTGGGTCAGCTGACCGGCGGGGACTCTCGTGGGTTTAGCGGTGGCTGCTCTGTACATTTTGTCCGGCTTATGGCAGAAATGACTGCCGCCGTGTCGTGTCGTGTGGTTATCAGCTGGGGCCGAGTCATGTGGACCAGCGCCGCCCGAACATCTTCCGAGGATGAGAAGCGCCCCCTTTGCTTTGGCAGACTGGTAGATCCTTAGCCGGAATTATTATTATTACATCTTGGTTTTTTTTGATTTTGTTGTTTTGCAGACAGCATACATGGAATGGGGTTTTCCTCAAAGCAGGCTCTGCACTGCCTTTCCTGCAGAGCCTCTTCTGCAGGGCCTCTCCTGCAGGGCCTCTCCTGCAGAGCCTCTTCTGCAGGGCCCCTCCTGCAGGGCCCCTCCTGCAGGGCCCCTCCTGCAGAGCCTCTTCTGCAGGGCCCCTCCTGCAGGGCCTCTTCTGCAGGGCCCCTCCTGCAGGGCCCCTCCTGCAGAGCCTCTTCTGCAGGGCCCCTCCTGCAGGGCCCCTCCTGCAGGGCCTCTTCTGCAGGGCCCCTCCTGCAGGGCCTCTCCTGCAGGGCCCCTCCTGCAGGGCCTGCAAGGGCAGGGATTGATCCACACGGTGGCTATCGACTGAGAGGCTTGAGACCAAATGAATAATCTATTGGTGAACGTTTTGAGTCCAAAACAAACGGCCCTTGGGGTCCACTTTCAGAATCTGCAAACAACTCAACCCAAAGCGGAGAGGGGTTCAATGAAAACTAACCACCTTTACATACCAACTGTCTTGGGCCTAAAGAATAAATCTGGGCTATGGAGTCCTGCCTTCATAACGCTGATGTTTCTAAAAGTATAAAAGGTAAAATGACATAAAAACAACAACTGCACATTATCCGAACATTAACGGAATATTATTATATGTTCCCGCTTCCGGTGTGGGAAGATGGCGGCGTGAATTCACGGTTGCGGCGGCCTAACCCAGTACCGTCCATGCAGTGTCTTTGTCCACTTCTGCATCGAAGTTGTGTCTTCGTTTGATGGCTGGGAGAGCTGGAGCCGGATCGGCTGGGAGAGCTTGGTCTGCTGCGTCCTGTGGGCCCAGGGACCACGGCCCTGCCTGGAGCTGCGCCCGAGGAGGAAACACCGAGGGCGGTCTGACAGGACGCGGAAGTGGGGCAGGCTAAGCTAGCTGCTAGCCCATGCAGACCGGCAGGTCCGACAGTCATCCTGGCTGCCGCTCGGTCCCTCGGACAGTGATTTGTGCGTTACTTTGGATATGTGTGTTCTTGAAGTGGGCGGCACGGTGGTTAGCACGGTCGCCTCACAGCAAGAAGGTCCTGGGTTCGAGCCCCGGGGTAGTCCAACCTTTGGGTGTCGTCCCGGGTCGTCCTCTGTGTGGAGTTTGCATGTTCTCCCCGTGTCTGCGTGGGTTTCCTCCGGGGGCTCCGGCTTCCTCCCACAGTCCAAAGACATGTAGGTCAGGTGACTCAGCCGTACTACATTGCCCCTAGGTGTGTGTGTGTGTGTGTGTGTGTGTGTGTGTGTGTGTGTGTGTGTGTGTGTGTGTGTGTGTGTGTGTGTGTGTGTGATGGCCTGGCGGCCTGTCCTGGGTGTCTCCCCGCCTGCCGCCCAGTGACTGCTGGGATAGGCTCCAGCGTCCCTGAGAGCAGGATCAGCGGTTCGGATGATGGATGGACGGATGTTGTTGAAGTTCGTGTAGTGTTTGGACGTGTTTGGATGTGTTTGGATGTGTTACTGTCTCTGTGTTGCACCGCTGTGGGCTGGGGAGACGGTATTTCCTTCCATGTGTGGAAGTACATGAAACGAAATGACGAGGTATTCCTGGTTCCTGATGATGGTAACTAGGTAACTAGGTAACTAGGTAACGAGGTATTAAGATGGTGGCGTTCTGCAGCATGCTGCCTGTCTACACCTTCCACGCCAGGTTTGTGAATTTGAGTTAGCGATCCGTTTGGTTGAAACGTCCCTTTATGGTTCCGTATCAGATCGTTCCGAGGATGCTTCATAATACAATCAATAATAGACCCTTCTCACAGATAGCCTGCATACCTTCAGACACAGCAAACACACATTTGCGCATACCAGATATGATAACACGTCAGCAAAGACTGCGTAGCCGTTTAAGTGGCTTCGGTTGCACACACACACACACACACACACACACACACACACACACACACACACACACACACACACACACACACACACACACACACACACAAAAGCTGGGCGGGCAAAGCCCAACCCGTTTTTGACTGCCAGCGTAGGATCAGGTGAGAAGAAGAAATATCACAACAACTCTCCACATACATACCTGCATGGCCCCACTGTTCTCTTATCACACACACACACACACACACACACACACACACACACACACACACTTGAAACAACAGAAACATGTGCACTCTGTTTTTTTCCCCCACACATGTTCTCTGCACTCCTGCTGGGGATATCACACAGCATATTGTAGTACAGTTGGCTGTTCCCACAACACACACACACACACACACACACACACACACACACGCACGCACGCACACACGCGCGCGCGCGAGAATCAAACCTGTAAAGATGGACAGGGGCATGTCACGCGAGGCGAGGTAACAATATGAAGTGGCGTTTCGGTGCACCGGGGGGGGGGGGATCGGACCGGCGAGTATTTTGACTCATAATTACATAAGCGTCCCAGCGGGAACGACACCAAAGCTGAAGCCGCGCGGTCACCTCAGGACACGCGAGCTGCTCGAGAGCCCGTTTTTTTTTTTTCAGCAGAAAACGAGTCACTTCAGCTCCCCCCCCCGCCCCCCCCCCAAACGTCTACCCCTCGGTCGCTGCGTGGCGTCCACAAAGGGCGCAGTGTTTGTGACGGGGAGGACATTCCTTTCACACGCTTCGGCGGCGGCTTTGCGAGCTATGCGCTCCCCTCTTGCGCGGGTCTCCTGACTTAATGGCTGCTGCAGACCTACTTATAGTGGCTGAGCTCATGTGAGAGACGAGGGGAAGGAGAGCCGCCGCGGTGAGAACACAATGTCCCAGACGCCGAGCAGAAAGTGGGTCAGGGAGGCCGGAGTGAAAGCGTGTGTCTCCTCCTACTGGCCGCCGTCTGTACTCTGGCTGGCTGGCGAATCCGGTTACCATGGACACTTGCTGTACACGTGTCAACACGCACCGTCATCCTGTAGCGACTGTCACCAAAAAAAAAAAAAAAAATAGAAATCAGTTGAACGATCAAAACCCCACGCCTGCACGAGCCTTGTTCTCCGAAGAGCGTGGTCTGAAACTGGTGTTATGACGTCACCGCTGTGCGTCTAAATCAGATTATATCGTTTGTTGGGATGTTTAACGATGCCAGCGACACCGGGGACCCCGGGGACCCCGAAGTTGTCGGGGGGGGGGGATAAAATGGATGAAAAATCGAGTCAAAGGAAGTTTATGGACGTTAACTTTATAATTCCATCATACTTGTGTTGTCCTCTTGTAGTGTTGTGTTGTGTAAACGGTGTGAACACAACATCCATTGCCCGCTGTCCGCCCTGGGAGAGAGACCCCTCCTCTGTTGCTCTCCCTGAGGGTTCTTCCTATTTGTGCTTCCTGTTAAAGGGTTTTGTGGGGAGGGGGGTTGTTCTGGAGGGGGGGAGGGGTTGTTCCTTGTCCGACAGGACAGGATGTTGTGCTGTAAAGCCCCTCGAGGCAAATGTGTAATTTGTGAATTTGGGATATGCAAATAAAGTCGACTTGACGTGTGACGTGACCGGCGAGACGAGGTGAGTTTCCCTGTTCGGCTCAGCGTGCTGTTCCCGTGCCAAGTTGGGATGAACCACGGAAGGCGGAAGAGACGAAGACCTTCCAAGTTCTTCATCATTTCGTCCTCCTTGTAAAGCCCACGATGGAGGCTGCACGCCGCACTGGGCAACACCTTCCTCTCTGCCATCTCTGGCTGGAGTGAATGGGACAGGTGAGTAGGTGCTTTAATATTTCACGCGCACCGGAGCGTGGATCAGTCCACGCGCACCAAACACAGCCCACAAAATAAAGGTCCTTTACAGCGGAGAATCTGAACAAGAATCAGGTTCATTTGCTACCGGAAGTAGGATTTTCATGCACGCAATGTTTGAGTTGGTAAAGTCGTACTTCTCTAATATTAAAGAAAATACGGTAATAAAGAAAGGATATGATGTGCGTAGCGGGCAGGGGGGTGTAGCGTAATCCTCCCACGCGCTACGCCCCCCCCCCCTGGCGAAACTACTCACTGTCAGGTGAAAAGAAGCGGCTGGCGACTCCACATGTATCGGAAGAGGTAGTCCGCAGCCCTCCCCGGGTCGGCAGAGGGGGCGGAGCAACGACCGGGACGGCTCAGACTGCGGGGTGATTGGCCAGGTGAAATTGGGGAGAAAAAAAAGGGAGGGGGGGGGAGAAATGGTGTATCAGGGATGCCCACACCCAACCCAGGCAATTCACCCCACTGTTTTGATAAACGTGTGCAGAACAAGTGTGTATGGTGCAGCTATTGCTCTTTAAGTCGTTACCTTCCTGCTTCTAGATGTGGTTAGAAACCGCGTCCTTCAGCATCAGAGGAAACAAAGCTGTGCCGTTATCTAGCCATCTGATAAAGACACCTACCTACCTCCGATCACATCCTTTGTCAGAGAGGTCTAGGACATTGTGTACTTTGGTGCACGAGAAGCACTTGAGCAGCTTGCCAGTATTAACACTCCAGTTCGTTAAACTGCGAGTATGACTCAGAGTCCTTCACATAAATGGATCGAGCATCTGAATGAGATCTAAAAGCGGAGGCGCACTTGTCATCCGAAGGCCCGCGGCATTGACACTGATCTGCACGGGGTCACCGACGGCCTGCCGAAAAGGAGAGGAGCCATTACATTCAACACGACATTTACAGCCCGCAGGCTCCACCTTACACCGGTTTCAGCCATAGCTGTCTGATAGGACTGAATATTTCACCTGTGGGTTTACCCCCCCCCTGTCAGCATCTCCCCCACGTGAGTCCGCCCTTTGCCCCGGCCTTATCAATTCCTACACGCTCCGCTTTACAGGGTCACCAGGCAGCCAACCCGGTCTCATACACACACGACTTATGTGCAGTTCCCAAAATACGTTAACTTGCCACGTTCTGTCATGTGCCTATGATATGTGCTAACATGTGCAGTTACATTTACTCATTTAGCAGACGCCCTAGGTGTGTGTGTGTGTGTCGGCCCTGTGGCCTGTCCAGGGTGTCTCCTTGCCTGCTGCCCAGTGACTCCAGCATCCCCGCAACCCTGAGGGCAGGATAAGCGGTTTGGATAATGGATGGATGAATGAATGAATTTAGCAGACGCTTTTATCCATCCATTATCTGGACCGCTTATCCTGCTCTCACAGGGATGCTGGAGTCTAACTCAGCAGTCATTGGGCGGCAGACAGGGAGACACCCTGGCCAGGCCGCCAGGCCATCACACACATACACACACACACACACACACACACACACACACACACACACACACACACACACACACACACACACACACACACACACACACACACACACACCTAGGGGACAGTTTAGAGTACGGCCGAGTCACCTGACCTACATGTCTTTGGACTGTGGGAGGAAACCGGAGCCCCCGGAGGAAACCCACACAGACACGGGGAGAACATGCAAACTTCACACAGAGGACGACCCCCAAGGTTGGACAACCCCCGGGCTCGAACCTCGAACCCAGGACCCTCTTGCTGTGAGGCGACCGCGCTAACCACTGCGCCACCGAGCCGCTTTTATCCCACGCGGCTTTATAAGCGACTCAGCAGCGAGCACGTGAGCCTGAACGTCATAGCAGCCGGCACCGCAGAGCGCTGCAACGTCACGTCATAGCAAAGAGTGCATGTAGTGTAGCAGCACGTGGAGCACGAATGAAAATACCTGCATTTAATTGTACGAAGCACGTCAAAATATCATCGTTCCCAAGGGAGCAACGTTCTAACGGCCTTTAATTATAGACTCGTTTTATTGTATTCCTGTGGCGCCCTCTTGCGTTGTTAGTTGGAACTGGTAACCACTGTAAACGTCACTCCGATCCCTTTTCTCGCCATCGGTGACGACGGTGGTGAGTAGAATCTTTGCTCCGTCCCTTCTGGTGAATTAAAACGTTATGAACCACTTGAAAACATGATCCACGCGTATGAAGTGTGTTATGGATGTATATGCAATGATTTGTGGTCGAGTGGAATCGGTATAAGTGCCGACTGTAACTGTTTTATCGAGATAAATGAATGGCGCTCTGCAAATTTGGTAGCTAGCTTCCGCGGGCTCGCTAGATGACTGCCGCGCTAGCGGCGTGTGCCTAGCGGCGTGTGCCTAGCGGCTAACGCTAGCGTGGATATCATTTGCTGCACGTGAGCAGGCGCTGGAGCGAGAGACAGCCGTACTCCCACGAACAACAGCTCCAAATTCGGTCCAGTCCGCCGTCGTCCGAGGCGGAACAGTTTCATACGTGCCTTCAGTCCCCTCCTCGGTCTTCCTCCGGGTTTCCGGCGGGGGCTCTGCCGAGGCCTCGGTACGTTCGGAAAAGCGCACGCGGCCCGTATATCCCGGTGAGGGGTCCGCACGAAACACCGGCGCCTTCCTTACCTGCCTTGCCGGCTCTCTCTCTCTCGCTCGCTCGCTCGCTCGCTCGCTCGCTCGCTCGCTCGCTCGCTCGCTGGATCGGGTTTGAAATTCCTCTCCCGACCTTCCCTATGAGTACGGAAATACACACTGCTACATAAAAGAGCTAAATGCCTTCTGGGGATAAACACACGCACACACGCACGCACTCACACACGCACACACACGCATGCATCCTGCGGTGGAGAAGCAGCCTTGAGTTTTTTATTGTTGTTTTTCTTGCTCTTCCAGCCCCGATCTGTGGAAAACTCTACTATGCACGAACACCACAGTCCTGGTGCTAGGTGTAATATATTGACTTTCCTGAGGCGTAATATGACTAGTAGATATCAGTGTGTGTGGGGTGGGGTGGGGTGGGCAGGGGAGGGGTGCTGAGTGGTAGAGAATCAAACAAAGTTAACAAACCCTGCACCCAAATGCATAGGCCTGGGGGGTCCTCAGGTGTTGTTTGAAGGGCCTGTGACATCGTACCCCCCCCAATAAATAAATAAATATACCTGGCTCACCCTCGTAGCCCCCAGTGAAATGTGGAGCCAGCGAAGCCGAATGATATCTAGCTGAAGGCACTCAAACCTGGCAGATGTGGGGTACGGTGCCGGCGACTCTTATCTCTGTGCTCGGGTTTGCTTCGCCGGCTTGCTGGCGGAGGGGCCGAGCTGCGCGTCCGTTTTGGTTTCGTTGCTGTTTTCCAACTCGCAGGGTGGTAGAAGACAACATTCACAGAAGAGAAAAAGACTTATTTGACTGAATCTGAGAAAGACAAGCCTATCGAGTTATTTAGTTTTAAATTTCATTATTCTTATTTCAAGATATTGCTAGCAAAATGTTCTCGCCCCGCTGCCGGATATTACCGTATTTCCCGGACTATAAGTCGCTGTTTTTTTTTTACTCGTCTGGCTGGTCCTGTGACTTATCCTCCAAAGTGACTCTTACAAGGTCCTTTTGTGGGACGAATACGCTGCAGTGTAGCCAGCGGCCGGTGAGTTTCCTAAGGACAAGACACGAGGGCGGGGTTTGGGTTTGACGCCGTTTCGGGATCAAGCAGAACCGTACTCAAGTGCTTAAGGTAATATGGAGGGGGATTGGGCTTCCAATCAGCGGAGCAATGCGAGAAGACGAGCAGTGAGAAAAGTTCAGGATATTACAGAATATGATGAATATAGTAGGCTTTAATATTGAATAGGGATTGACCGGCACGGTGGCGCAGTGGTCGCCTCACAGCAAGAAGGTCCTGGGTTCGAGCCCCGGGGTAGTCCAACCTTGGGGGGGGGTCGTCCCGGGTCGTCCTCTGTGTGGAGTTTGCATGTTCTCCCCGTGTCTGCGTGGGTTTCCTCCGGGGGCTCCAGTTTCCTCCCACAGTCCAAAGACATGTAGGTCAGGTGACTCGGCCGTACTAAATTGTCCCTAGGTGTGTGTGTGTGTGTGTGTGTGTGGGCCCAGTGATGGACTGGCGGTCTGTCCAGGGTGTCTCCCCACCTGCAGCCCAGTGACTGCTGGGATAGGCTCCAGCATCCCCGTGACCCTGAGCAGGATAAGCGGTTTGGCTGATGGATGGATGGATGAATACGCTGCATTTCAAGTCAGGCCCCTAGGTAGTGCGGGTCGACCCACGACGCTTCCTAGAAAATATCACGGGTTCGGGCGGGCGGGTCAAAAAATGGCAAAGCAGAGCAAGTTATCAATAACGTACAGAAACATTGCGTTCAACAGGATAGGCTTTGCAATACTAGTCCACCCCCCGTCAAACATACACACACACACACACACACACACACACACACACACAATCAGCTTTACCATCAATTTGCAATCGTGGTTTTGGTCAGAGCATGTGGTTTACAGGGTTCCCCCCCTAAGTGGTATCTGTATATTTTGTTTATACTGCCAAAATGCTTTTTTTTTTCCTCAGAAAGAAGAGGCTTGTGTGTGTGTGTGTGTGTGCGTGCCAGCCAGCTTGTGTGTGTGTGTGTGTGTGTGTGTATGTGCATGTGTATATGTGTGTGTGATTGAGAGAGAGTTCATCTCTTTAATGACAGGTTACTTGTTTTGCTGCTATTCAACGACAGAGAACCTTGTGTTTGGATCGGTCCGTGTGTTTATCTAGCGGCGCAGACCCGGACGCCGTTCGGCTGACATACAGCAGGCTGGGCCTTGCTGTCGGTGCGTTACGCTGGGCAAACAGCCCCCAAACCAAGTAGTGCAGCGCTGCCTACTTTGCCTGAGCCTGGGCTAAGTTTGGAGGTTTGCAGGTCGGGTTGGGTTCGGGGGGTTAATTAACGCATATTTAAGGGGTCGTACGGTGCAGATTGGCTCTCGTAATGGGTCGGGTGGGTGTGGGTATTAAAAAAACAACCTGACTCACGCATCACTACTATACCACCATATACTATATTGCTGAGTGCGACTTGTACTCCGATGCGACTTGTACTCTGGGAAATATGGTATTGCTTGTTTCACGACCATGTGATGTTCGCGGGTGACATTGTGATCTGTAGCGAGAGTAGGGTGTAGGTTGAGGAGAGCCTGGAGAGGTGGAGGTATGCACTGGAGAGAAGAGGGATGAAAGTCAGTAGGAGCAAGACAGAAAATATATATGTGATTGAGAGGGAGGACAGTGGAATGGTGAGGATGCAAGGAGTAGATGTGGCGAAGGCGTATGAGTTTGAGTACTTGGGGTCAACTGTTCAAAGTAACGGGGAGTGAAGAAGAGAGTGCAGGCAGGGTGGAGTGGGTGGAGAAGAGTGTCAGGAGTGATTTGTGACAGAAGGGTACCAGCAAGAGTTAAAGGAAAGCTTTACAAGATGGTTGTGAGACCAGCTATGTTATATGGTCTGGAGACAGTGGCACTGATGAAAAGACAGGAGGTGGAGCTGGAGGTGGCAGAGTTGATGATGCTAAGATTTTCACTGGGAGTGATGAAGAAGGACAGGATTAGGAAGGAGTATATTAGAGGGACAGCTCAGGTTGGACGGTTTGGAGACAAAGCAAGAGAGGCAAGATTGAGATGGTTTGGACATGTGTGGAGGAGAGATGCTGGGTATATTGGGGGAAGGATGCTGAATATGGAGCTGCCAGGGAAGAGGAGAAGAGGAGGTTTATGGATGTGGTGAGAGAGGACATGCAGGTGGCTGGTGTGACAGAGGAAGATGCAGAGGACAGGAAGAGATGGAAACTGATGATCCGCTGTGGCGACCCCTAACAGGAGCAGCTGAAAGTGGTAGTAGTAATTGTTTCATGACCATAATGGATTTTCACTAAACAGGAAATTAAATCTTAAAACAAGGAATGTGATTTGAGATAGGCTATTTTTTCTTTTTCTTTTTTTTTTTTTTTTTGGAGTCAATTTCCTGAAATAAGTGCTTATTATCCTGAAACAGGTGTACAGCAAATATTATCAACCAATATTATCTGCCAGTGGGGTAGGAATATTTTGCTCGCAATATCTTGAGATAAGCGGAACGAGGCTTACAGCAAGACGGATCACCTTGATGAGCTTTTCTTGTGTCTGCAAAGACTCGCTGTGCTGCTGCTTCGGTGTTGCCCCACAACCTGGGAGCAACTGGCTAGAAGTGTTGGTCAGGTGTTGGGGGATGCAGGGACCGGTCTAGCTGCAAGAAATAAAGAGCTGTCTGTTACATTGCACTTGATTTTTCTTTGTTTTTTTCTGCTGACAAGTGGAAAAGCCTGTTGGAGACAGAGATGGAGTCTGTATTTGCCCTTGGTTTCCTCATCCAGACACGTTGTGGTGCCGACTTGTGCACGGACGAGACTCAGAGGGGCTAAATAACGAGAGTAATTAAGCCACAAACCTGTCTGCTACCACTTTCTTGCTCCGCCTCCCCACTCTCTCTCGCTCTCTCTCCTCTCTCTCCCTCGCTCTCTCTCTCTCTGTCCCCTCAACACCTCCTTGCTATCTCTATCACCTCCTTTACTCCCGGAGCCCTTTGTTGGTTCCCTGCTTTAATCTGGCATGCCGTTCCTCTCCTCATTTGGGGACTCATTATGGGAGTGATTATCTCATTGCCAGGCTCAATCCACGAGCTTAAAACACGGGCGGCAATGGTGTAGGTTGTTGATCCGCATTTGCTGTGTGGTTTAAATGCCTTAAATGATGATTTTTTTTGGGGGGGGGGGTTCAGTAGGAAGGTTACCCTCGAATGAGTCAGATACGGTTAATTTTTGTGTAATTGGGCCTTATAGTGATGGTGATGGGTGTCCTTTTCTAAGTAACTTGTCCCAGCTCCTCCAGGAGGCCCAGCCGATGGGGAGCATTCATCCCTCGTGGCAGTGTTGATTCAATGTGATTTAAAGGATTTGCTTTACAAACAATAGGGTGCGAGGAGAAAAGGAATATGACTTAACCGGAGATTGTAAGTGACTGTGTTATGAAGCTTACCCGGCTTACGGAGATTATTACACTGCTGCATGACCATTTCTGAGGTTCAAAGGTTTTTAATCAATTATACTCGCGTCTCGGAAACGAGCATCTTTCTTATCCACGAAGGCGTCCAAACAAATTGGAGTTTCGGTGTTAGAGACGGTGCGCGGCGGGGGTTTAAATTCCAGCACATCTAAGACTAATAACACGCAAACCCACAAGACTGCCAGGTTAAGCAATCTGACCCTACAGTCAGGGTCAGTCGATAGACGAGACGAGGCTTTTTGTTGTGTGGGCCTTGAAATCATCATCGTACACTGAGTATGTGCCGAACTGAATAATAATAAAAAAAAATCCTTTTCTATGAAATAAACCAACGTGGAGAATCTGAGTTCAAAAACTTGATTTAATGATTTCACCTGTTTTAATCAAATTTAGCCATTGATTCCCCTTGGGGATGAATGAAGTATTTCTGATTCTGATGTAAATTATAATTGGGTGGGGCGTGGGGCTGGGAGGGGGGGTGTTAGACGAGAATTTGTGAGCTTGGAGAAAACTGGGATATGAGGAAAACTGGGATATGGATAAGTGGGGGAAAAAAAGGGGGGGTGAAAGTTAATTTTCCGGAGGTGTTTGCTTCTGGTTTGTCAGTGTGGTGTGCAGCGGTACTGGAGGTACAGTGGATAAACAGATGGACCTCTTTCCATTTGCCACATGATGGCACTGGAGAGCGGCTTTTCAGCTGGAATCCACAATTTCTTCCCACACGTCAATGAAGGACCCCCCCCCCCCAACATAACCACACTTTACTGGATTGGACTACTGGGACTGTGTAAAGGGAACAGGTAATATTTAGGATGCAACAGGGACAAAAATCTTAAGTGCATATGATGGCACAGATTAAACGTTGATAAAAGCTTATTAAGAAGATATGGACACCCTTCAGAAAGAAAAAAAAATCAAAGTATATATTTTCACTTGCTGTTTGCAAAAAAAAAATTAGAAATGGTAAATGACCGCATCACTATCAAGTTTCTTGCCAATTTATTTTATTTGAGCATTTTTTTTGGTGGTTTTACTATTAAATTTTCACCACTGTGCTTTCTGATTTTATTCAACCTTATTTTTGTTCTTATGTTATTGCATTTTACGTTTTATTTCTTTTTCTCAGTGTGAATCACAGTGCAATGCATTCAGTAGTGCAAAATGTAGTGTGTGCAGCCTGATTGATTAATTTAGGAAAGGATTTTCATTTGATGCCATAGCAGGAGTCCAAAGATGAGTTTCGTTTCGGGGAAAAAAAAGGTGTTTCGTGAACTTTAAGAAATTCACTTACGTCCACTTTCAGCGGAAGCGTGCACCGCTCTGAGAGACACGGCTCATTTCAGATTCCTCTTGTAGTTGAGTGGAGGTGCGTTTGACAAGACGACTCAAAACCCGCGGAGAAAATGAAAGCGTTTCCGGTGAACGGCCGGTCTCCCTTCAACTCCCTCGCTCATTCTCCGGCCTCAGCGCTTCATCGCACGGGCACGAGGAGCGGACGGTCACGTTGAAATCGATCCATCCGTATTTAGTGACAGAAGGACTTAAACGTTGAAAGCCGGTGCCGGGCTTTTGTGCTGCACGGAAGGAGGATGTCGTACTCCCCGCTGTCGTCGCTGACACGGGTCAATACCCGGCCTCCGAAAGCAGGAAGAGGGATGAGCCTCGGAAGGCCTCGTGGGAAACGGTCACGCGGCGAAGACTAAATGGCGGGAGTCGCTGCTGCTCCAGCAGCCGCCGCTCCAGCGAAAGCGGCCAAGAAAAAAGCCCCCCCCGAGCCAAGAAGAGTGGCCCCGGCGTTGGTGAGCTCATCGTAAAAGCCGTGTCGGCCTCTGAGGAGATAGGCGGTGCGTCTTTGGCCACGCTTAGGAAGACTTTGGCTGCTGGCGGCTACGATTTGGAGGAGAACAAGGCCCGCCGCTTCAAAGTGGCCGTCCGGAGCCTGGTAACGAAGGGCGCTTTGGTCCAGGTCAAAGGTACCAGCGCCTCTGGCTCCTTCAAGATAAACAAGAAAGCTGAAGGCGCCAAGAAACCCACCAAGAAGGCATTTAAAGCCAAGAAAGTAGCGGCCAAGAAACCCGCCGGCCGCCAAGAAATCCCCGAAGAAGGCGAAGAAGAAGCCTGCAGCAGCCAAGAAGCCCAAGAGCTCCAAGAAGGCTGCAAAGAGCCCGAAGAAGGCAGCCAAAAAGCCCGCTGCACCCAAGAAGACTGCAGCTAAGGAGGCTGCTGAACCCGAGACGGCCAAGCTGAGGAAAGCTACCGCAAAGAAGTAAACATTCAGTCTGCTTCACAAACCCCACTCCTGGCACCACGTTTTGTTTGTTGCTTTAAAATGAATGGATCGAGGCCTTTTCCAAATTCACACCTTAAGCTTTTATTTATCCCACATGCCGGACTCCGTGTTCGTACCTCTAACCTCAGCACGTCACTAGCCTGCACCATAACATCTAGGATTCTGGGTAATGCCGTTCCTAACAGGCACATAACAACACAGGTGCACAACACAGTGTCCCACTGAAACGCCCGGTAAGCACATCTCCAGTAAGAAAACGGAGGATCCTTCAGGTTGTTCTACTTTCACCGCTCAAACACGCATCCGTGATGGATCACATATGTGCTGCCGCTGCACCGTCAGGGATCCGCGTCCTTCGGCACACCGTCTGGAGTTTGTGTCCGACATAAGGCGGCGATCAATTCCCACTTCACACACAAGCTGACAGGAGTCTTCGGACAAACCAACAACTCAAAGGCACTAATTCAACAACCGCTCAGCCTGCTTGTATCCCGAGCGGCGGTTGGTAAAGATCTATGGCGACCACACCGATCCCGGGCAACATGATTAATGTCCACTACCCTCAGGACCGGAGTTAACGGATAAAGAGATTTGGATCCATAGCTACCTTATTGATAGGGCCCGCCAAATAAAGATGACATTTGCTTGCTTTAACACATCTTTTCATTCATCACGGGGAGTGAAAATGTAATTCGTCCCCGATACCTGAAGAAGTCATGGGGGGGAGGGGAGGAGGAAAAGGAGAGGACGGAAAGGAAGGAAGAAAGAAGGGAGACGGGATGAGCAGGAAATAAAAAAGGAAGTAGTAACGGTAAGAGCTAAAACAATAAAAAAAGCCTTACGACTTTTTCGAAACTATGTTGCCATTTATTACCCCTCATTCATCTGCATCTCGCTCTCTCTCTCTCTCTCTCTCTCTCTCTCTCTCTCTCTCTCTCTCTCTCTCTCTCTCTCTCTCTCTCTCTCTCTCTCTCTCTCTCTCTCTCTCTCTCTCTCCACAGAAGGAACGTGTCAGTGTTTGAACAGATTTGCTATCAAGTTTGAGCAGGGCGTCCGGGTAGCGTGGCGATCTATTCTGTTGCCTACCAACACGGGGATCGCCGG
The DNA here is from genome assembly GCF_029633865.1 of Lampris incognitus. Classification (NCBI taxonomy): domain Eukaryota; kingdom Metazoa; phylum Chordata; class Actinopteri; order Lampriformes; family Lampridae; genus Lampris; species Lampris incognitus. The sequence goes on from NC_079211.1 coordinate 15,733,117, forward strand.
TTTGAATCCCGTGTTACCTCCGGCGTGGTCGGGCGTCCCTAGAGACACAATTGGCCGTGTCTGCGGGTGGGAAACCGGATGTGGGTATGTGTCCTGGTCGCTGCACTAGTGCCTCCTCTGGTCGGTCGGGGCACCTGTCGGGGGCGGGAGGGGGAACTGGGGGGGGGGTGGCGTGATCCTCCCACACGCTACGCCCCCGCTGGCGAAACTCCTCACTGTCAGGTGAAAAGAAGCGGCTGGCGACTCCACATGTATCAGCGGAGGCATGTGGTAGTCTGCAGCCCTCCCCGGATATCGGCAGAGGGGCTGGAGCAGAGATCAGGACGGCTCGGAAGAGTGGTGTAATTGGCCAAGTACAATTGGGGAGAAAAACAAAGGGGGGGGGGTTGAGCAGAATTCGCAGCAGATCTCTGTTTGAGTCCCTATATGTTATACAGGGAACATTGAGCCATCAAGTCAGGCGGCCAGAAGCGTTGAAGAGAAACCACACATAGGAGTTTGTGATTGGGCCTTCGCCTTACAAGTGCAAGAACAGATACAAGGGGGGGTGGTGCAGAAAAAGCATTGGTATTTTTACAACTCAAAACAGACTCAAACACCGGGGGCTTCTCTTTCCGCCTGCAAACAATTTGTAGTTCATACGGCAGATAATGATAATGCCACCCCCCACCCCCTCAAATTCCTCTCTGGCCTCTCATCCCTTTCCATACTGCTCTCTCTCTCTCTCACCTCCTTCCCAACCTTCACATCTCTGACCCCTCCTCCCTTTCTATCCGATCCAGTGCTTTGTGATTTCTTTGGGGTCCTGCAGTGGGTGTGCATCCCTACCGGCATGCTGTGATTTGAGCAGCCTCGCCACTGAGGACTTGCTCTGCGGAGGCCGGATCAATATAGGCAAAGGATGCTGTGACAAATAAATAAATAAATAACTGAATAAATAAATAAAATGGGAAAAAAGTGCTGAGGTGACAGGCAGAAGGCTGTGAGAAAGGGGAATGTGACCTTTGGAGAATACAATTTTAAGCACCCCCCCTCTCTCTCTCTCCCTCTCTCTCCTCTCTCTAATAGCAGCTCAGTTAACTGTGGCACCATGCTGTGTCCCACACTCGCGGATTGTTTATTTTCCTGGACAGCACCAATTGGGAGAGGTGGTGGGATGAGGAGGACAGCAGCACCGTGGAGGGGCTGGATCGGGTCTGGGCCCTGCCACGGAGCAGCAATTTCATTTACTTTGTTTTTTCGCCCGTTTTACTCTCCATCTCTACCTCGTCTCGTCCTATCAAGCAACCGGCAAAGGTTGTTTAAGAAGGTAGACAGAGTGCAGTCTTTCAGGGCTCCAATCTAGTTGGAACACACATTTTACAAACTGGGTGTGTGTGTGTGTGTGTGTGTGTGTGTGTGTGTGTGTGTATTTGTGTGTGTGGGATGGGGTGTTTCTGAAGCTCATTTACATCCTATGAGCCGGAGAGATGGTCCGGGCCTGTACAATTACAATGAAGAGCCGACAGAAAATCTATATTTGTCTGCCAGAATGATTTAGTTGCTGCTCCCTGCCTTTCTTTCTTTTTGCACTCTCTCTCTCTCTTGCTCTGACACACACGCACACACGCACGCACACGCACACACTGTCATGCTGTCTTTTCCCTCATTTCCTCTCTCTTTCTCTGTTCACTGCACACTGTGGACTATTGGAGGCTGTTCTTTGTTTGTGTGCCCTCACTAATATTTCAAAGACACAAAGACGGAGGCCTTGCGTCGATGTGCCGAGGCCTCGTGCTATAAGGGCCAGTTAAGAATGTATGGACGCAATTCCTAAATCATCCGTCCCCACGTCAGCTCATGACTACCAATGTGCGCGAGTTGCCAGGTGCCTTGCAGGATTTAATAGCTTGACGCGCATCACGCGTAGAGCGGCTGCATTTTTCTGGTGAAACGGCTGACATTGTGCGTCATGCAGATGTAGCTCATTCATGAAGTGTTTCATGAATAAGTTGGTGTCTGGATGGAGCGAGTGTGCCTTCAGCTCCAGGCTGCAAATTCCTGATGTAAGCCTGTTGGGTGTCCTTTCCACTTCAAAACAGCAGGGGGCAGTGTTACATGAGGTATCACTAGCAGTTTTTTGTTCTTTTTCTGTGTGTGTGTGGGGGGGGGCGTATGTGTGAGTGTGTGTGCTTCTCAAACTCATGGGGCTGCTGCAGTCTTGTCTCAGGGAAGAAAGAGAGAGAGAGAGAGAGAGAGAGAGAGAGAGAGAGAGAGTGGGAGAGGATGGAGGGCTACTGCATTGCACAACAGAACAGTGCATAAAGAGGGTAGAAGAAGAGGACGTCGGAGGATTTACGTTTGCAGCCTCTTCCCCTTGTTCTACATCTCAATTGTGTTTGGACAAGCCCCTCTCTACATGTGTAATTACCTCTGACACTGTTGCTTTTCCCCGACACAAGTTCGGGCCTCACAGGGGTCATTAGTATGCTGCTTTTTTTGGGGGGGAGGGGGTGTCCTCGTAAATACGAAAAGTAAGGGCCCTCATTGCGTTGGCCGTATATTTGTTTTGTTTCCCATTTCCCCTCTTTTCCCCATTAATGTGAATTTACTGTTATTAATAGCCCTCAAGGACAAAGGGTTGGGTTGGGTGGGATGGGGGGGTTGGTGTCTTGTATCTCTATTCTCTCTCACTTCAAATGACCGAGCGGGGAGGATGTCATTAGATTTACGAATAATTCCAGGGATTTCCCGTCTGCAGCGTATTTCCTGGTTCCGGCACTTCCGGATTGAAAAGGACGCACGACGTCATGATCCTCGTCACAAATCACTGGCTCTGCGGTTGAGGCGGGACAGAAGGGAAACGATAGCAGGCGTATCCCTTTCAGCAGCGAAAGGGTTTACGCTAATGTCTGTGGCAGTACGGCGCTCATGGCGAAGATTAGATCTTCTAGGAAAGAGAAGAAGGAAAAAAAATTAACATTCAGTCCCAAACAGTTAAAGATTAAATCAATTTCTCTGCTCCCGTCACATCGTGTTAACAGCCTTAAAATGGAAAACAGACAGTAAGTGCCATATCTGGGTTTTTTTTTTGTTTTTTTGCTGGTCCGCAGTCATCCTAACACGCAACATAACGGGCGCTGTCTACATGATAATTTGTCCCGCAGAGATATCCCATACATCAATATTCACGTTTTCTGAATTAATTGAGGAGCCAAATGTGGACAGACACCCTAATGCAGGGTACAGTTGCTGTCAAATGGGAATTATTAAAAGATCATCTGACGACAGCAAATCAGGGTTTTGCATATTTATTTTCCATTTCACCGTGAAAATTTTGCGGGGGAGGGGGGGGGGCTACTTTCGTCAGCGAAGCGTTTTCATTTGCATTTTTCCTCATTTGTGTTAATCTCGCAACGCATAAGGGTACTACTGTGATGAGCCTTCGAAGGCTAACGTGCATACACAACCAACAGGCAACCTGAGTAAACGAATGACGTAATGAATGAATGAATAAGATAACCTTTCTTGATCCCCGTGGGGGCAATTCGGGCGTAGACAGCGGAAAGGCAAAAAGAGACATCGTCGTGAACATCACATCAACCATGGCTGCCTCGACAACAAAACAACAATCAGCAGATTGAATGAACGATAAGACTCCGTCCATCCATCTTTCAGGCAGACTGTCAAAGGCTGCATTTACCAGTTGCCCCGCTCTGAGTTTTTCCGATGTCCAATTTTCTTGGACTACCTGTTTATTACAGTTCCCACGAAATGGTTTGCAGCGTGCTATTTGATTCCGCACATTCATGTTTCCGGCAAAAACAGGAAGCTACGGAAGGGACCTGTTCAACAAAAAGGGTGTGACTCGTTCCGGATATTGATTGGCGTTTACAGTAGCCAATAGTGAGAGGGGGGGCGGTGCGCGCCGTGACTGGGACGATCAGCGAGAAGGGCTCGGCGCTCGTCCAGAGTCAGGGCCGCGCACGGTCCCGTCCAGCCTTCTTCGGGATGTGTGAACGCCGGCCATTTTCTTCTTAACCGAGGGTTAAGAGGAAGGGGGAAATGATTGCGGGAGTTGGCGACCAAGAAAACAGCGACGACCGGAAGCTGCTAGCTAGCTCGTCATGTGTGCTGCTCATAGGCCGGTAAGTGGCAGAGCTTATAGTCGCGAAAGGCACATGAAAATTCAAGAAAGCGTTTAATTGGACGCAAAAGTAGTGTACGCCCCCACGTGCAGGATGAATCGTCAACATTTTTAATCGTATCCCAGGAAATGACAAACTGTAAAATATACTGTCAAGATCGCGGATGAATAGGCTCGGTAGCCCTTGGTTAACGAGTTGGACCCTTTAGTCGAGCGGTTAGCGATGTGCGGGGGATACGACTTCGCGCCCCGGCTGCGTCAGTTCCTGTGGCTGCCCCCCGAGTTCGCTACAATACTGTTAAAAATACCTACAACACGATTTATCTATTTATTTATTGTCCTTGTTGGGCCAGACTCCCGGGGCGCTGCACGGCGGCTGCCCACGGCTCCTAGCCACACAGCTAGGGTGGGTTAAATGCGGAGAAAGAATCGCCCCACGGGGATTAATAAAACAACATAGTGGCATATAGGTAGATCAAATGGTGGAAGTTGAAGAAGGAAGACTGTTGTGTGGAGTTCAGGCAGGAGTTAAGACAGGCACTGGGTGGTAATGAAGAGTTGCCAGATGGCTGGACAACCACTGCGGAAATAGTGAGGGAGACAGCTAGGAAGGTACTTGGTGTGTCATCAGGACAGAGGAAGGAAGACAAGGAGACTTGGTGGTGGAATGAGGAAGTACAGCAAATTATACAGAGGAAAAGGTTGGCAAAGAAGAAGTGGGATAGTCAGAGAGATGAAGAAAGTAGACAGGAGTACAAGGAGATGCAGCGTAAAGCAAAGAGAGAGAAGGCAAAGGAAAAGGCGTATGGTGAGTTGTATGACAGATTAGACACTAAGGAAGGAGAAAAGGACTTGTACCGATTGGCTAGACAGAGGGACCAAGCTGCAAAGGATGTGCAGCAAGTTAGGGCGATCAAGGATAGAGATGGAAATGTGCTGACAAGCGAGGAGAGTGTGCTAAGAAGGTGGAAGGAATACTTTGAGGGGCTGATGAATGAAGAAAATGAGAGAGAGAGAAGGTTGGATGATGTAGGGATAGTGAATCAGGAAGTTCAGCGGATTAGCAAGGAGGAAGTGAGGGCAGCTATGAAGAGGATGAAGAATGGAAAGGCAGTTGGTCCTGATGACATACCTGTGGAGGCATGGAGATGTTTAGGAGAGATGGCAGTGGAGTTTCTAACTAGATTGTTTAACACAATCCTGGAAAGTGAGAGGATGCCTGAGGAGTGGAGAAGAAGCATACTGGTACCGATTTTCAAGAACAAGGGCGATGTGCAGAACTGTAACAACTACAGAGGTATAAAGTTGATCAGCCACAGCATGAAGATTTGGGAAAGAGTAATAGAAGCTAGGTTAAGAGGAGAGGTGACGATCAGCGAGCAGCAGTATGGTTTCATGCCACGAAAGAGCACCACAGATGCGATGTTTGCTTTGAGAATGTTGATTGAGAAGTATAGAGAAGGCCAGAAAGAGTTGCATTGTGTCTTTGTAGATTTAGAGAAAGCTTATGACAGAGTACCGAGAGAGGAGGTGTGGTATTGTATGAGGAAGTCAGGAGTTGCAGAGAAGTATGTAGGAGTGGTGCAGGATACGTATGAGGGAAGTGTGACAATGGTGAGGTGTGCGGTTGGAATGACGGATGGGTTCAAGGTGGAGGTGGGATTACATCAAGGATCGGCTCTTAGCCCTTTCTTGTTTGCAATGGTGATGGACAGGTTGATGGACAAGATCAGGCAGGAGTCTCCATGGACGATGATGTTCGCGGATGACATTGTGATCTGTAGTGAGAGTAGGGTGCAGGTTGAGGAGAGCCTGGAGAGGTGGAGGTATGCACTAGAGAGAAGAGGAATGAAAGTCAGTAGGAGCAAGACGGAATACCTATGCGTGAATGAGAGAGAGGACAGTGGAATGGTCAGGATGCAAGGAGTGGAGGTGACAAAGACATCTGAGTTTAAATACTTGGGGTCAACTGTCCAAAGTAACGGGGAGTGCAGTAGAGAGGTGAAAAAGAGAGTGCAGGCAGGTTGGAGTGGGTGGAGAAGTGTGTCAGGAGTGATTTGCGACAGAAGGGTACCAGCAAGAGTTAAAGGGAAAGTTTACAAGATGGTTGTGAGACCAGCTATGTTATATGGTTTGGAGACAGTGGCACTGACGAAAAGACAGGAGGCGGAGCTGGAGGTGGCAGAGTTGAAGATGCTAAGATTTTCACTGGGAGTAACGAAGAAGGACAGGATTAGGAACGATTATATTAGAGGGATCGCTCAGGTTGGACGGTTTGGAGACAAAGCAAGAGAGGCAAGATTGAGATGGCTTGGACATGTGTGGAGGAGAGATGCTGAGTATATTGGGAGAAGGATGCTGAATATGGAGCTGCCAGGGAAGAGGAGAAGAGGAAGGCCAAAGAGGAGGTTTATGGATGTGGTGAGGGAGGACATGCAGGTGGCTGGTGTGACAGAGGAAGACGCAGAAGACAGGAAGAAATGGAAACGGATGATCCGCTGTGGCGACCCCTAACGGGAGCAGCCGAAAGTAGTAGTAGTGGCATATAGGTGACGATCAGTGCTCACATATATGATTAAAAAAACTTAAACATCTATTTTGATTTCATGGGAACCTCAAAAGTTATCCATATGTGATGCCTGCGCTTGTAGCATAACTATTTGGTGGTTTGCACTTGAAACAACCTGCATGCGTCGGCCTCGCTGCGTCACCGATGCGGAAGTAAACAAGCATACGTGAACGTCACGTCCTTCAAACTGCGTGGAGTGTCACGTTTTGAGTGTCGCGATCCGAAAAATCCTGGGGCCTCGTGTATCAACGGGCATAATTGTTCTTACACACCCATGGCATTTTTTTAGCCCTCAAATTGTCAGACAGTCACTCGCAAAGCATGATGGTTATTTGTAATCCCTTCCTCCTAACATCTGTTGTCTACCTCTTGCAACGAGCAATGACCCAGGCCTGCCGAAAGACCATCGCTGTCTCAATTGACCTTTCGCAAAGTCCCGCCCCCTTAGTTACTGTTGCTATGCCCGTCAAGCATTTCAGAACTATCCAGGAAGTAGCCGGAAAACACCAAAACATGAAGGAAGAAATCAGCGCATTGTGTGGGTAAAAGTAACAGTAATAATACGTTAGCTGTATTAGCTATCAATAATAGCTAGTAGCAAGCTTAGTTTGGAGCAGACGGGTATTTTTGTTGATTCTGGATGGATTAAGCTGGCCATGGGGTCTGCTATACTGCCAAATCTGTTGCCGACATTGCGCTTCTGGCGTTCTGGGTTTCGGGAAGGGAAAGAAAATTACACCCCCTCCAAACTTTTCACATATCTAGGATCCGATTTGCAGATCCCATAGGCACACCATTTCAGCATTTTGTTGTGTGTTTGAAAGCTTGACGGACCGTTGCTAAGGTAGGATTGGACAAGCACCGTTCTGGGGCAGTACTTTGCGAAAGGTCAATTCCGAGGTTACCCGGGTTCTATAACTGGTCGCTGAGACAAACTTCAGGGCTAAAAAATCCCTTGGGTGTGTAAGAACAAATTTGTCCATAGCAACGATTGATACATGAGGCCCTTAGTCTGTGTGGTTCCATGAGAGTCACATTGGCAGATAGTTGATTCCTAACTGGTTTACTTCCACATATGAGTTTGGCCAAGATGAGGATCTGCAAATACCAAAAATGCCCCCTGGTTACACAGTCATAACACATATCCGATCTGTGCAACTTTCGAGCAAAAATTCGGATTTGGGTCACTTGTACCAGGCGGTCTAAACTAAGTTGAGATGCTTATTTTGACCTTTATTGTGCTCTCAATCCAAAACAACCAGAAAGTTCTCTCTGGATGGCCTATATATATATATATATATATATATATATATATATATATATATATATATATATATATATATATATATATATATATATATATAGGCACTAAATAACCTCCACTTACACCCCCACCGCCCAGCCTCGAGCCAACCGCCCACCAAACTGTTGCGTTGTCACCACTGTGACAAAATCAGACCATCCCAGTTCAGGCCTGGGGGGAGTCTTCCACTTCCTTCCTCCCTTTTTTTCAAAATCCCTCTACCACACAGAAGAAAGGAAAAAAAAAAATCAGTCAGCCTGCTGTTTGATGTTCACCGAAAAGCAATTAGCAGCTTGCATTTCCTCATGTAAATGAAATGATTTGTTTCCATGGAACCGGCGGGACCTCAAAGACATATTTGCGCTGCCGGCGCGTGCGACGTGGGGTCTGCCAGCATTAACATTTGATAAGAAGGGTCGTTTACTACTCCCAGCTGCCTACCAGCACCAGCCAATGACCTTTCAAACAACGGTAAATTTTATACCTTTAAAAAAACCCAAAACAAAAACACAAACACACACCCTGCCTCAGTCTCAGTGTAGGTATCAAGTTCTTTCATTTTCACAGTGGTTTGTGGGTGTTTACTTAATTCTTTTTAAATAACAGAGCAGAGATATTTCTGCATTAGTCATGAGAAGTTTATCCATCTATTATTTCCTCTATCTTAGCAGAGATAAATTCATCACTTTGCTCTATTGGGTTACCTGGGGAGGTGCCTTTTTTCATTTTTTTGGGTTGTTTGTTTTTTGTTAGGCACCCGTATCTCCCCTCACGGATTGCCCGTCTGCCTGCATTGTTGTCAAAAAAAAAGAAGAAAAAAGCCCTGCACACACACACCTCTTCCCAGGAGTAAAAGTAGGAATATTACAGCAATGATAGATTTTCATAACCGGTCAGTTGTTTATCATCACTGTGGCAAACGCCACCTAACCCAGTTTGGGCATGTGCATTGCAAAATGTGCCGCCAAGAGACGCCTTGATGGAGAATAAGGAGCAGCTTAGGCTTTGGAGGGTGGAATGCACAAAGGCCTGGGTGAATAATACATAAATACTTCACATCAGCAGCAGAGACGGTTGAAAAGGACTAGGATGGGCAGCACAAACGTGCAATGATACGGCAACCTTGAGAGGGCGAGGACGGCCGTTGAATGAGGCGAGAATATTCATACGTGCGGTTTTGCAAAGGAGTAAGGAAGCTATTGTGCAGGTGAAGCTCACTCAACAGCCTTGCCATGGCAACACCGTGTTCAATGTGACTCTTACAAGGAACTATGACCATGCATTTATTAAATTTTCTATTCACTCATTCACTTAAGTTCAAATTGCCTTAATGGGCAAACATGTTCAGACTCGGCTAATAGTTGGTTGGACACATTAAGTGGCTTCATATTTAGTGTCATAAAAGGCCGACAGTAAACTTGTCTGCCTTTATTATGATACAGAGTCTCTATATCATAATGGCAGGTTGTGATACGCTTTCGTCGTTACTGGATCTCCAAGCAGCCCCAGTATTGCGCCCACCCTTGTAAAATTGCACTTAAACACAAGCGCTGTATTGATCTGCCTTGGGCTTCTCAGATGAAATAAGAGATGGTGTCATCCAGAGATGAGTGATTTTTGGCAAAAGTTCACTTGAAGTGTGGTAGCGATGTGCTGGATGTGCAGATCAGCCTGGACTATTTTTTTCTCTTTCTTTTTCTTTCTCAGGCTGTTTTGATGTTCATAACCAGTCAAATTCTTAATACCTCATAGACGTCTTGTGCAGATTGTGGTGTGCATTTATTTTGAGATCAAAGCAGAAAAAGAAAAATAATAGTTATGGGAGGAAAGTTCTGGAAATTCATGCGAGGACATTTTGTGTCAGAGCAAAACCTACTGAGAAAAGTTCAGCCACCATTTTTTTTTCATGAATAAAAAGTAAAAAGATAAGAGAGTCAGCCCTGTGATGGCCTGGCGGCCTGTCCAGGGTGTCTCCCCCGCCTGCCGCCCAATGACTGCTGGGATAGGCTCCAGTATCCCTTGTGACCCTGAGAGCAGGATAAGCAGTTTGGTTAATGGATGGATGGGTGGGTGGATCATTGCAAATTTGCCATTTCAAACCACACCAGTAAGACACGTGAGAATGCATACTATATCGGACCTTTCGTATTGGGATTTGAATCGGTTTCTTATTGAAAATGCTCCTTATTTTTTTCTTTTCCCCACAGAAGTTTCCGCTCAGTGGCTGATCATCCTAAACTCAACTGCTGCGAATCCGAGAAGCAACGGTAAAGTTATCTGGTCAGATGTAAGCATATAATTCAGTGAGGAGACTGGGCTGAACCATCTCTTCTCCATCCATCCATCCATCCATCCATCCATCCATCCATCCATTATCCAAACCGCTTATCCTGCTCTCAGGGTCGCGGGGATGCTGGAGCCTATCCCAGCAGTCACTGGGCGGCAGGCAGGCAGGGAGACACCCTGGACAGGCCGCCAGGCCACCTCTTCTGAAAGTGCTAATTATGAACAGCATTTGATCCGTGTTATATATTTGGTGGTGAGGGACAATCTCTCAGTCATGCAAAGGCTGAAGGTATGGAGCCCTTGGCAATGCATCGTGAATGCATTTCAAACGAGAAGCCAGATGAAGCACTGTTGCATGCACCATCATGAGAATATGTGGATCGTTAGAGCAGTCAAGTCAGTTTTTTTTTTATTACACAGCCTTCAATCACAGTTACATTCTCAGAGCGCCATGCATTCCCATAGTGAGAAACACGTAGATAAAGTAGAGGGAAGTAAACGACAGCTCCTATTTCATACCCTTGATTTGGATGAGTGCAAGTCTGCTCTACTGCACGCGGCATACTGATAGAAACCCTTTCAGCCCTCACTGCCATCTGCCTGTCCATTCTCAACCCTTTTCATCACAACCGGCGTATTTTCCTGTGGCCCCTCAAAACACAGGTTTGCAGAAATTACCATCAGGGAGATCAGCAATTCTCATTAAAAGTGCAAATTATCATCTATCTAATGAGATCGGGGGGGAAAAAATAAAACAAAACAACAAAGAGAGGGAAAAAACCACAAAATCTAGATGCAACATCTTGATTTTTCTGTTTTCTTGAGCCTGTTTTTTTTTTTTAAGTGTGGTGTGGAATAAATCGTGCTAATGAGGTCAGCGAGCGAGTTGGGCGACAAAATACCAAGTTGGTATTTCCTTGAATTGTGAACCATAACATAACATGCAGGAGGATCTCTTATGCAGAGTTAAAGCAGTAAAAATGGGTAGATAAACACAGACAATTGCTGAAACACTTAAGGTAGCTATTCTGTGTTCAAGTTGGCCCAGCATGATGGTAGATTTGAAAATTATTACCTTTGTGTCCTCCACTGGCAAGAGGCTGTGAGAGGGCAACTCTTGATAACTTTTACTTTATTCCATGAGGACACAATAATTGCGATACAAGCCTATTTGCTTCGTCGTGGAGGAACATGAACTCTGCATGTGCTTTCTATTTCCAGTGCTTTTTGGCATGAGGGTCTTGGGGGCAAATAGCCGCTGTTGACAGCAATTAGTGCCATAATCAAAAGGCGTGTGTGAGGGTGTCTTTGTGGGCTGCTGCACAGTGACTGCTAATGCATGTGCACCACTGTTCGCCCTCTGTGAAGTGTTCTTAGAGTTGTCAACAAAAATTATAAGAAGGATGGAGTTAAAGTGATGCTGATGAAGCTCCTTGGTTACCAGCGTTTAGCTTAGCAACTGTCTCACAGAGTGTGTCTATTTGTGCTACACTGGCGTGGTTTGATAGATTATTTGAAAAATCTCAACTACACTTTGTATGCACATATATGTACAAAGAAGACAATCTTCTTGATGTTATTTACATGAACCTACCAACTTACCAATTGCTTGTGCTAAAGAGGCCATCATGAATCCAGTTAACTAACTAACACACTGTCCCCTAACACACTGTTCACGGGAAGTTAGCTGGTTTTGGATTATAGGGGTGCAGGAATAGGCATCGTTTGAGGGGGATGAGGTGTGTGGGGGTGGGGTATCTACAACCACCTGTAACTTGGTGGAAAAATATTTTGCTACAGAAATAACTGAACTTGGACTCTGGCGTAGCAGTCTATTCCGTTGCCTACCAACACGGGGATCGCTGGTTCGAATCCCCGTGTTACCTCCGGCTTGGTCGGGTGTCTCTACAGACACAATTGACCGTGTCATGTCTGTGGGTGGGAAGCCAGATGTGGGTACGTGTCCCGGTCGCTGCAGTAGCGGCTCCTCTGGTTGGTCAGGGCGCCTGTTCAAGGGGGGGGGGGGGGGATAGTGTGATCCTCCCACGTGCTACGTCCCCCTGGTGAAACTCCTCACTGTCAGGTGAAAAGAAGCGGCTGGCGACCCCACATGTATCAGAGGAGGCGTGTGGTGGTCTGCAGCCCTCTCCGGATTGGCAGAGGGGGTGGAGAAGTGACCAGGATGGCTCGGAAGAGTGGGGTAATTGGCCAAGTACATTTTGGGGGGGGGGGCAATAAATAAATAACTGAACTGGCATTATATCCTGACATTAATTATCAGTGGAATGAAACAGATTTGGCGTTGGGGTTTGGGAAATGATTTTCAAGAGCAGGTTTCTCATTAAATATCTGGTTGACGTTACATTTCTGTACACAAACACAAATACAGTAGGCCAATATTCACTCATGTGTCTTCTGCAAGCTTACGTACTAGTAGTTGGAAAAAATACCCTCTATGCTGCAAGTAAACAAATGACAAAAGTGAAGCGCACACAACTGCATGTGTCAGTGTTCCCAGACCGTAGTGATCATGAAGTTGAGTTGAGTTTATGAGGTGTCTTTTACTGCTCTCTCTACTTTACTGTCTCCTTTACATATTGATTGTTAGCTGTGTAAGCCAGTGCCATTTTGTCACAACAAATACACTATTTCCCTGAATTTTTTTCCTCCTTTCCCCATTTCCCTTCATGTACGTAGGCCTGAAAGCAACAATTAAATGTTTTTATTTTATTTTTTATTTTTTTTGCATCAGAGCAGATCAGCAGTACCAGTTATTTCAGGTATCGATGGGCTGTTCACCAGCCTGCATCCCTTATTTTACATGTTCGGTCTGATCCACGTCCACTAGCTCGTGTGAGAGCTGTGTGAAAATAAAGACACAATAATGAAAGCGCAGTTTAAAGGAATTCCGTGATGGTGAACAGACCTTTGCCCCCCCCCCCCCCCTTACCACCTGCAGAAACGATGCTAATGGATGCAGCGGGTGCAGGAGGTTCGGGGAGGGGAGTAGCTGTCGATGTTGGTGGAGCAGGGCGTCGCGTTATTTCCTCCTCTTTTTCCTGTTGTGGAATTTTGCATCTTTTATTTGCCATGTAGTCATGTTCAAAATGTGTGGTTATTACAATGTATGGTATAGATTTTCACTCGGGGAAGAAGGAAAAAAAAAAGGACAATAAGAAAGACCCAATCAAATGAGACGGCGTTCCCAGAAGCGAGTGCAAGTAGAGGAGCGGCATCCGAAGCGCAACCCGGATGCACTAAGCCTCGTATGCACGAGCCTAAAGTGTATCATGGAGTAATTTACACCTCTAGCAGACAACTGCGATACATGGTAGCCCTGCGATAAGACCGACAAGAGTTAGTATACTGCACTGCACACGCCTTGATAAGTGTGATGTAGAGGGATTTGGAAGGGATTTGGATAGATGTGAGGACTGTACGTAATCTTTCCCACCCTTCTTCAAATGAATCCTTTATTC